>NW_026779867.1:0-67000 GCF_030144855.1 Hypanus sabinus
CTGTCAAATTTTAGAACCCTTTGTGGCCCACATGTCAAAAAGTTTGCCCACCCCTGTTCTAGACTTTTCATATTATTTCACATTTCATAAAGATTGAAACAGAATAGGCTGAAACACAATGTTCAAAAGTGCTGGCGTTCAATCCACTTGGTGCATTGACTCATTACATTTTTTGGGTGTATGTTTGTCAGAAACACATCCAACAGATTTCCCATCAGAAGTGCAGGAAAATTCTGGACCTGATTTCAAATGAGCCACTGAGCACTCTGAAAAAAAGGTGCGGCAGAGGCCGATTTCTCCCTTGTGCTTTTATTTTTAGTGTGAACTATGTGACATTGATGGTGATTAATGATCATTACTTTCAGGCGACAGCCCTCCAAACATGTGACGAACCACAGTAAAACTTAGTGAACCTGCCATGGTTGGGTCTTGGGTGTCGGACCAGCAGATTTTCTGTATTATTAGATGTTCTCATATTAATACATCATACCTCACTTCCAAATCACTGTTTTTAGACATCACATTACAGAATGATGCGTTCCACATAACCTGCAAGTTTAAAAGAAGCTCAGAAAATAAGGTCAAAGTAAGTTTCAAAGGCATCTGGGAAACAGAAACGTGCAAGTTTAAAGGGAGCAGAGATACCTGACTGACCTGCATGAGGTGTTGAGCTACCTAAAATGCATTCTTGAACGTATAATGTAGATTTAAAGCATTAATTGGATTTAAATTATTTTATTAAATTAACATTATCTTGGATCTCTTAATGGTAATTCACATTTAATGTAGGATCAACCTTTCTGCATTTGGATAACTACAATCTTTGTTCTTTTCTTTCGAAAAATGCAGTCACATCATAACACTATTCAAACTTCAGACCAAAAGTCTTCTTTTTCCCCCTTCTATTTTTTCCCAGGAAAAAAATACTATAAACTTTTTGCTATTTAAAATTGGTAACATTTATCAATTCATGCTGTTGTTTAAAATTAAATTGCTTAACTCCATGAAGCAAACTTGCAACTTCACTAGCTAATAAAGAATTGAACAAAGAGGATTGTATATTTTACGCACAAAGCAGCATAATATCAATGCTCCTACATCATAAATTGGGAGACAAATGTACACATCCCAACCTTATTAGGTATTTGTACTCAAGTTTTCCCACAGATGGTGAACTGCTAATCTTGGCTGGTTCATCAGGCACAGCATGGAGTAGATCTGAAGGGAGCTGGAGTGGTTTGTGTATTTGCAGCAGTGCTGGGAGGAAAAATCAGCATGAATGATGAATGTCTTTAATGTCCCTTCCTATAAAATGCTCGACAGATGGTTCACACTTATTTGACCTTGAGCTTTTTTTTAAAAACCATATTACACTTTAGTCAGGATTACTTAGAATTTCAACATCTCTCTTCCAGTGAAAATAATAAGTGGGAAGGGGTATAATTTAAAGATCCTATATATTCAGTTTAATCCACCCCGTTCTAATGAAATGTTTATTCAGTTATTTATGCTATTGACAAGGCTCTGAATAAAGCAAATGAGGACCAATAGGTGTGGTCCATTCTTACAACCAGTTCAATGGCATAATTTTAAACTCACTTCCCCAAGTTTTCACATTTAGGAGCAGAATCACAAGAAGAGCTGGCAAATGACCAGGGAAAGCTTCACACAGAATCACAGAATAATTATTATAAAATTATTGTTGGCATGAAAGGAGATCATCAACCAGAACTATCCTTTCAACAACAATCCTTTTCTCTTGCCCTGCATCACTGCAAAAATTCACTCTCATTTCCTTTCCAATTCTATTTGAAAGTACTGTCTTAGTCTTCGACAGTACTGTCCTGTGGATATCCAGTAACTGTGCTCTGGAAGTCCAATCCAAAGTAGAATCTTTGCTAATCTACAATGCTAGCAATGTACCTCACCATACTTTATCCCTATTTTCTAATCACAGGAAAGACTAAGTACTAATTTAAAACAAAGGCTAAGATTTAAACTTTCATCTTATGGTGATGATCATCTAATGTTATACTGCTATATATAAATAAAAGGGGTGATAGATAAGTTTGTGGCCTAAGGTAGAAGGAGACAATTTTAGAAACTCCAGCACATCTATTTTTCAACATAGTCCACTCCTACATTTACACACTTAGTCCAGCGGTCGTGTAACATACGAATCTTGGACCTCCAGAGAGTGTCCACAGATGGGTGATTGATAAGTTTTGTTCCCTTTCTCCGAGTTCCTAATCCTTGCGTTTAGAAAGCTGGAGCTCAGCTCTGTCTGAGAGATCCATCGGTTCCCATTCCCTCATCAGCCGGGAGCTCCCCGGGGCCCGTGTACGGATCGTGGGGCTGAGAGAGAGGGAAGAGAGCAGGACTGTGCCGGGATTGCTGGCCACGGTGTCCGAAATTCAAAGGAATTATCCCGAAGTCTGTGTTTAAGATAAAAACACGGAGAATCACTCTTACCTGCATCCGACATTTTCAAAGCCTTCTGTGTACTGCGCGCATGCCTGAAACTCAGGGACGTCCTCAGCCTGACGCCTGCGCATTTCATCGGCGCTTCAGCGCCAGCGAAATTCTTAATGAATGGCCCTATGGGTAATCACGGTGCCATTAAACATTTGTGCAAGCACCGGTTCAATGTCCATACGTCATTCTTTTCGTGTGTATAGAAAAATGTACACATCCCAATCTTATTAGGTATTTGTACTCAATTTTTCCCACAGATGGTGAACTGCTAATCTTGGCTGTTTCATGAGGCACAGCATGGAGTAGATCTGAAGGGAGGTGGGGTGGTTTGTGTATTTGCGGCAGTGCTGGGAGGAAAAATCAGCATGAATGATGAATGTCTTTAATGTCCCTTCCTATAAAATGCTCGACAGATGTTTCACGCTTATTTGACCTTGAGCTTTTTTTCTAAAACCATATTACACTTTAGTCATGATTACTTAGAATTTCAACATCTCTTTTCCAGTGAAAATAATAAGTGGGAAGGGGTATAATTTAAAGATCCTATATATTCAGTTTAATCCACCCCGTTCTAATGAAATGTTTATTCAGTTATTTATGCTATTGACAAGGCTCTGAATAAAGCAAATGAGGACCAATAGGTGTGATCCATTCTTACAACCAGTTCAATGGCATAATTTTAAACTCACTTCTCCAAGTTTTCACATTTAGGAGCAGAATCACAAGAAGATGTGGCAAATGACCAGGGAAAGCTTCACACAGAATCACAGAATAATTATTATAAAATTATTGTTGGCATGAATGGAGATCATCAATCAGAACTATCCTCTCAATTCCAATCCTTCTCTTGCCCTGTATCACTGCAAAAATTCCCGCTCATTTCCTTTCCAATGCTATTTGAAAGTACCATCTTAGTCTTTGACAGTACTGTCCTGTGGATATCCAGTAACTGTGCTCTGGAAGTCCAATCCAAAGTAGAATCTTTGCTAATCTACAATGCTAGCAATGTACCTCACCATACTTTATGTCCAGTAATTTAACCAAGATTCCGATTTTCTAATCACAGGAAAGACTAAGCACTGATTTAAAGCAAAGGCTAAGGTTTCAACTTTCATCTTATGGTGATGATCATCTAATGTTATACTGCTTTTCCATATACATATATATATATATATATAAATAAATAGATAGATAGATAGATAAATAAATAAGGAGTGACAGATAAGTTTGTGGCCTAAGGTAGGAGTCAATTTTAGAAAATCCAGCACATCTATTTTTCAACATAGTCCACTCCTACATTTACACACTTAGTCCAGCGGTCGTGTAACATACGAATCTTGGACCTCCAGAGAGTGTCCACAGACGGGTTTTGTTCCCTTTCTCCGAGTTTCTAATCCTTGCATTTAGATAGCTGGAGCTCAGCTCTGTCTGAGAGATCCATCGGTTCCCATTCCCTCATCAGCCGGAAGCTCCCCGGGGCCCGTGTACGGATCGTGGGGCTGAGAGAGAGGGAAGAGGGCAGGACTGTCCCGGGGTTGCTGGTCACGGTGTCCGAAATTCAGAGGAATTATCCCGAAGTCGGTGTTTAAGATAAAAACACGGAGAATCGCTCTTACCTGCAACCGACATTTTCAAGGCCTCGTGTGCTGCGCGCATGCGTGATACTCGGGGACGTCGTCAGCCTGACGCCTGCGCAGTTCATCAGTGCTTCAGCGCCTGATAAGATTTATTCGCGCAGGGCCTTTTGGGTAATACCGGTGCCATTAAACAGTTCTTGAAGTACCGGTTCAATGTCCATATCTCATTTTTTTGGGGAATATAGAAAAAGTCTGCAGCTTTTTTAACGCAGGAAGCGGCTCACATGAACAATATACTCAATATCAACGTGTATTTAATGCCAAAGTAAAATGTGGATATAAAACACAAGAGATTCTGCAGTGGCTGGACATACAGAGACGCGCACACACACAAAATGCTGGAGGAGCTCTGCAGTTCAGGTAGCAACTAAGCAGCGGAGTCCACAGTCTAGGCATGCTGAAGAGGCTCGGTCTAAAAGTTGTTTATTTATTCCTTTCCACAATTGCTGCCTGATCTTTTGATTCCCACTAGTATTTTGCAGAAACTAACCATCTTTTTTTTCGGTCAACCAGTTTCCAAATTTTTCTGATCTTCCCTTTGTAGCCATATCCTGCTGGTCTGATTCCTCCTCCTCCTCGTAAACTCCAGACCCCATCTCTGCCTGGAGCACCAAAGCCTGACTCAGGCTGGCAACTCTTTGGTTTCTGACTCTGCTCCATCGAAGATTCACTCGCTAGTCTGCTGTCAGACTTTAGAGGTGCATTGTGTTACGAGACCGCAGATTCGTTTACTGTGAGTGTCGCTTTGAGTGCCTGAGTGAAGCGGGTCTGTGACGTCACACAGGCGCTGCAGCAGTGACAGAGAGACAGAGGGGGGAGGAGAGGGAGGGGAGAGAGAGAGATAGAGGGAGAGGAAGAGTGAGAGAGACTTCAGCTTGTCACTGCTATGCCCAAAAGATTGGGTTAATCATCGGCACGCAGTGCACAACGGATGTGTGACTGTCACTTCGTATAATCCATATGTGTGGATTTCCCTTACCCGGAATCGGGGTGTTTTGTGGTAACCACCCGAAGACGATATTCTTGTGACTGTCACCTGGTGATATTTCTAAGTGTATTTCGGAACTAATCGACGGATAAGATCTTCGGCGACTGTTATTCCGTTCACCCAGCGTGGAATGTGTGTGGAATTCTTCGTAGTTGCCTTCTCTCTACATCTTCGTGTGGATTTACAAATCTCTCCTCTCACTCACTTGTTCCGTAGATTACTGAACTTTTCCACTTTACCATCTTAAGACTTTAAGCATTGTTTCCCAAGTTTGATAGTTTGGAATACGTACAACACCGTTAATTGCTGTTTATTTCGTTCAATCTTTTAGATTTGGAGTAGATACTAATGAAGAGGGTGGTTTTAACATCGAAACCTGACTCCGTTAGTGATCTATTGCTGCTGGTACGTAAAAATTGCAACAACCCAGCTGTCTGAGACACTGTCCTTTAAAATAGGTGAAAATGACACAAAACATTGAAAAGAGCGGAGAAGGAGTTTAACCAACTTCGTCCAGAGCCCTGAACAACGTCACAACCACAGTGAGCTCATCGTCTTGTTGAGCCCGGGCAAAAATCATGCAGGGAATTCATGCAGGTGTCTAAGATGATGAGAGGCATTGGTCGTGTGGATAGCCAGAGGCTTTTTCCCAGGGCAGAAACGGCTAACACGAGGGGGAATAGGTTTAAGCTGCTTGGAAGTAGGTACAGAGGAGATGTCAGAGCTAAGGTTTTAAAGCAAAGAGTGGTGTTTGTGTGGAATGCATTGCCAGCGATGGTGGCAGAAGCGAATACAATAGAGTATTTTAAGAGTCTCTTAGATAGGTACACGGAGCTTAGGAAAATAGGTGGCTATGCGGTAGGGTAATTTTAAAGCAGTTTCTAGTGTAAGTTACATGGTCGGCGCAACATTGCGGGCCAAAGCGTCTGTAATGTGTTGTAGATTTCTATGATTCTCTGAAATTCAAGAGAAATCTCCTATCCCACGAAGCGGTGACTAGTTGTAACCTGTCATCACAGGGAGAGTGAGAGGGGAACGGCAGGGGTAGATTTTAATATACTGATATGGAACAGAAAAATGGGCAGGGACCAGATGGACAGAGTGGCCACTCTAGTGTACATTGTGAGTGTGTTAGAGACGATAAGAACCTGAGACACGGGATTTGATACAGAGCTGATTTATCTTTCACAGCTCCACAATATTAAACACCAGTCTAGTTTAAGGCTAACATCAGCAGAACCGACTCCTCCAATGCTCAGTGACCAGGGTTCAGTCCTGGGTGCGATGAGCAGCCGCAAGAACTGCAGAATCTGACAGTAACAGTCCCTCATGAACCTGCAGCTGCCTTCAGTCACCGTGATGGTTAAACATTTAACACGGAGCTGATTTGAACTTCCTCCCTGATGTGAAGCTGCTGGTGTTGCAGCAGCTGGGATGATTGAGTAAAACTCTTTGCTCACTCCGGACAGAAATGTGGCCTCTATTTATTGTGAACTCACCGGAGCATCACAAGGTGGGTTAACTGAATGAGTCTCTTCACACACACGGAGCAGGTGAACGGCCGCTTCCCAGTGCGAAGCTATTGGTGAATCTGCGATGGCCGACTGAATCCCTTCCAAAATGAGATCCAGGGAATGATATCTCACTGCTCTGAACGTCATGGCGATGTATCCAATCACATCACGTACCTGGACACGTGCTCGGGCTCTCCTTATCGCGAGTGGGGCGCTGTCTTCTCCAGCATCTCCCCCTCCACATTCAAGGATCGGCGGCATTCAAGCGCTGGTGAACTGACAGATACAGCGGAACTAACGAGCTGTTGTGTTTGTGAGTCCCAGCATGAAAGTCGTTCAGAGAGAAAAATCAAACTCCCACCCCAACCCCAGCTTAAAAAAAGAACGGCATCCCGATCATCAATCTACAAACCCCACCCCTCTGGACAAAAGGGTTATTTCAGGTTGGAGAGGGGTGTGGAGTTTTGAAATCAATTCCTTGTGGTGCCACCATCGTTAATTTAGCATGTCCGGATTGGTGGATCACACAGCACGGAAACAGGCCTTTGAGCACCCCCCCCCCAAAGGAAACAACCCTACCCCGCACAACAGCGGAGGAGCCGGTGTCACCAGGGTAGCTGAAATCTGGAACTCACTGCCCGAGGTGGCGGTGGAGGCAGGTCCCTTCACAACATTTACGAAGAGGATGAGCATTGAAACTGCCGAGATACAGTCGGCTGTGAACCAAGTGCGGATAAATGGGACCAGTGTAGACAGTGAGTGGATGGTCAGAACAGGCATGGCCGGCCAAAGGCCTGTTCCCGTGCTGTGTGATCCGCCACTCCGCACATGCTAAATTAACGATGGTGGTACCGCGAGGCATTGATTTCAAAACTCAACACCCCTCTCCAACCTGAAATAAACCAGACTGCACCCCTTTCTTACGTCTGGGAATATCTGTTTCTGTCAAAGTAGCATAGAGATTGGTCACTTCTGCTAAACAACTGGCAACTGATGAAGTTCCTGTGTCTTCTTGCATTAATGTTGCTGCCTTACAGCAAAACTAACCCTCTCCCTGTGTCAGAATCAGTGATTAAATCAGACCCCAAACACTGTGCTTTCATCCCTGCACGTTATAACTGGAACCATCTCACTGAGGGTCTGATGGAGACATAGGATCACATCTCCTCTGCTTCTGACGTTTCAAATACCCTCAGAATGGTTTTCTGATTCAGTCTGAAGGTTATGGTACATTCAGCTCGTCATCAGACCTGAAAAATCATGTCTTCCCGCAGCTGGTTCCTCCTGTTGGTGTGTCCTCTTTCGTCCACCTCCAGGGAAGCTGCATCTCCACACAGACTCCTCACTTGAGAATACACACAGTGTATTCTGTTGACTAATATGTGTGTGGACCCCGCTGGCAATTCTGGTGTTGTGACCCGAATCGAGACAAACACCACGCTGCCCACTCCACCAACAACACGGCACAGCCGGACACATAACAGGGGACTTTACATCCCACAACACTGGATTCAGTGATGAAACCCGTCATTAATGTTGTTGTCCCACTGAAAAGTCCATTAAGGTGCCCACAGGTGACGTCAGACACAGTTCCCACGCGCCTGACGTCACACATGGGCTCCCCACACCGGGATCTGCCCTCACGTGCGCGGTGTCTTGCGTCACCCACGCGCTGCTGTGCTCGAGCTTTATCGGTTTAACGGCTGGGCTAATAATCATGTGACCAGCTCCTCCCCCACCGCTGTCAACAGAGGATTCAGGAGCTGCGCTATCCCATTGGTGCGAAGCGATGTCAATCACTGGTTACAACCAGTAGCGGAGGCGGACAAGCCCAGTGGGCGTTACCCCGCTGAGTTCGTCTCCCGCTCAAGCGCCGACCGCCTCCTCAGAGCGGAGAAAACCTCAAAGTAAATGTCCGCTTTCTGATTTATTTCCATTTCCCTCCGAGGGAAGTTGGGGCGTTTGTGAAGCGTCTCCTGCGACCGGAGTCTGATGTATCGCTGAGAGGTCGGAGGAGACCGCTCGGCCCGTCGGTTCGATGCCGGTACCCCGGGGAGGGATTTTATTGACAGGATGAAGATGGTGTGAGGGGGGCGGACAGGATGTTTGTCCCGGTGGGGACAGGAGGGGCTCATCTGTGGAAATATCTGAGCCCACGGTAGTGTCGAGCAGAGGGATTCACCACATTGGGGGCAAACACCGGCAGACTGTTGCCCTGCAAGCGGCTCCAATGGTCCGGGCAAAGTGACAATTATTTGTACTTTGTTGAGATTGTACCTGGAATATGGTGTAAAATCCCGCTCCCCATACTAACACGGGTTATACAGACCAAAGAACAAACTGCCGGAGGAACTCAGTGGGTCGGGCAGCATCTGTGGAGGGAAATGGACCGTCAACATTTCGGGCCGAGACCCTCCCTCTGGACTGAGAGTGGACGGGAAATAGTCAGAGAAAAGAGGTGAGGGGTGGGGATGGGGCAAGAGCCGGGGAGTGAGAGGTGGATCCAGGTGAGGGGGGAGGTGGGAATGTGGAAATAGTAACAGGGGTGAGTGATCGGGGCAACACGGGGCTGCAGAAGATGGAAATTAATTCCACAGAGGATCATCAAAAAGGTTAGAGAGTATTTGTTATAGAGAGTGCAATGAAGATTTACCGGTCTGATCCCTGGAGTGGTGGGGTCATCATATGAAGAAAAATGAAATGTGATAACCCTTTCACTTAGAGGATCGAGGATTGAGACACATTGAAATGTACAACATCATTACCGGCTGAACCAGGGATCACAGTCTCTGAAAAAAGGAGTGCTCTGTCCGGGACTGAGATGAGGGGAAATGTCTCCATTCCGAGGGTGGTGAATGTCTGTAAACCCCACCTCAGAGGGCAGTGAAGACTCGGTGATCGTCCCCACGTAAAACAGAGGCTGACTCATGTGTGGAGACCGAAGGGATTGAGGAAATTAGGATCGGACAGAAACATGTGTCTGAGATGGGAGAGCAGCCGCCACCTTGTTGATAGAGGGGCTAAATGGCCACCTACTGCGGTTTCTCGCTTGATGTTTCAGTGTTCCTGTCCAGTGAGGCCGGAGGAATGTGAATACAAATTAGTTTATAAACATCGACTGATTTACATGAAACCTGCACAATCCTGTTTTGGATCTAAAATGTTAGTCGGATCGGAATGGGATTCGAACCCGTAACAGTGACCCAGGGAGGTGGAGGGATGGGACGGGAATATACGGAGGGAAAATGTGAAACATGTACCCGGTGTAAATATGGGATAACGTGGGAGATGCGATGGGGAGGTCGGGCAGAGTGTGAAGTGCGAGGAGCGGGGTCACCGGGTCACGTGGGAGACCCTCCACCCGTCACGTGATCCCGTTTTACCGCGGATCCGCAGCATCTGCAACACACACAAAATGCCGGCGGAACACAGCAGGCCAGGCAGCATCTACAGGGAGAAGCTCTGCCGACGTTTCGGGCCGAGACCCTTCGTCAGGATGTCCACCAGCATTTTGTGTGTGTTGTTCTCCAGCTTTTTCCCTCTTTCCCCAATCAGACCTTCCCTTCTCCAGACAAAACACACACACAACACTGGTGGAACACAGCAGGCCAGGCAGCATCTACAGGGAGAAGCTCTGTCGACGTTTCGGGCCGAGACCCTTCGTCAGACTAACTGAAAGGAAAGATAGTAGGAAATTTGAAAGTACGAGGGGAGGGGAAAATGCAAAACGATGGGAGAAGACCGGAGGGGGTGGGGAGAAGCCAAGAGCTGGAAAGGTGATTGGCGAAATTGATACAGAGCTGGAGAAGGGAAAGGATCATGGGACGGGAGGCCTCGGGAGAAAGAAAGAGGGAGGGGAGCACCAGAGGGAGATGGAGAACAGGCAGAGTGACGGGCAGAAAGAGAGAAAAAAACGAGGAGGGTGGCAAAAAAACTAAATATGTCAGGGATGGGGTAAGAAGGGGAGGAGGGGCATTAACGGAAGTTAGAGAAGTCAATGTTCATGCCATCAGGTTGGGGGCTACCCAGCCTGATATAAGGTGTTGTTCCTCCAACCTGAGTGTGGCTTCATCTTGACAGTAGAGGCCATGGATAGACATATCAGAAAGGGAATGGGACGTGGAATTAAAATGTGCTGCCACTGGGAGATCCTGCTTTTTCTGGCGGACGAAACGGTCTCCCAGTCTGCATCGGGTCTCGCCAACATATAAAAGGCCACACCAGGAGCACCGGACGCAGTTTACCACACCGGCCGACTCACAGGTGAAGTGTCGCCTCACCTGGAAGGACTGTCTGGGGCCCTGAGTGGTGGTGAGGGAGGAAGTGTAAGGGCAGGTGTAGCACTTGTTACGAACCCCGTAACTGGGTCACTTACCAGCAAAGATAGAGATGTCTGTTGAAGTCTGAAGATACTATTTTAACAGTATTTATTAGTAAAAATACACAAAAATAATATCAATGCAAATATACAGATAATATACGTCGTCAATACTAAATCTAAAAGTGCGGGTATATTAATAATCAATAAGAAATAAGCTCTATCGTTGTCTCGGGGATAACGAATTGTCCAATGGAAATATACAGTTCACTGAAGTTCCACAAGCTGCCGTCTTTTGGTTGTCGCTGTGTTGCACTTGGTTGGAGAGAGAGAGAAATACGAATAGAATGGAATAGTTACCGCTACGGTTTTCCAACCTTTATGATTTTGATCCTTTCGGAGTCCCGTTGGTATGGCCGTTCTCTTGTGGCTTCTCCTTTAGCTAAAGCCGTTCTTCCGTGGTGAGCCCGCCAATCCCAGGCAAGGGAAAGGACGCACACGAACCCCCCACCGGCTGTCGCTATTAAAGGCTGTCACGGGATTTCCAGCGTTTCTCCTGGTGCGTCTAAAGGGGTTGTTCCCCAGACCCTCTTTTATCCTCACTCACGGGGTCTCAGATGTCAATCAGGTTGGGATGATGCAATCCCTCAACCAGCCCACTCTGGTCATTCCCTGAGGGCTTCAATGAATAGTACAGCACTCAATACACAATTCCGTCTCCCAGAGACAATGGCCGTTATCAGTGGCTCCGTTTCGCTGAGGCCAGGACACATTCCAAACCCTGTGTATTCTGAGTGTCCCTCTCTCATTTCCTGGGTCCCAGACTCGAATTAATAGCGATCTTGCGATTCTCAAAAAATGAGGGGGCTACTTTGTACCCTTCGGCCCCTCAGAGTTGCTTCACCTTCGTAACACACTTCAGATTCAGATTGTTTATTGTCATTTAGAAACCACAAATGCAATGAGTTAAAAAATGAGGCAATGTTCTCCAGAATTATATCACAAAAGCACGGGACAAAACAGAGTACACCAGAAAATCCACATACCGTTTGGCAATCCCCAATCCAGAGTCCGGAGAGGCTGCTGCATATTAATATCAGGCTACCATCTTAGCGCGTTCCCCGGAAAGGAGCTCCAAATCACCAGACAAAACAAGACCAAAAACTAAAGCTACAAGACCTGCACAAAACCACATAGTTACAACATGTAGTTACAACAGTGCAAACAATAGCATAATTGATTAAAAAAAAACAGACTATGGGCACAGTAAAAATAGTCCAAGATGTTAAAGGACTGTAAATTCAAAAGAAATCACCACACAGTTTCCACGAGTCCCCAGGGTCCCGACAGACTCGCCATCCCACGCCGGCGGCAGAAGGGAATACCCCTGCTATGGACTTCCACGGCGCCGCCCGACTCAGCCTCGCAGACGCAGCGCACACCGAATGCGCCGAGTCCGTCGAACCTCCGAGCCAAAGACCATCCCCTCCGGCACAGCTTCTCCGAGCACCATCCTCTGCCGAGTGTATCAAGACGGCCCCGCCAATGCGACCCCGAGGACTGGGGGCCTGTTCTTCCCAACAGAGTGTTGGACCTCACAGCAACAGCAACAACGAAGAAGAACTTCCCGGGATTTCCCGGTGTTTCTCCGTACTTCCACGTCCGTTTTCAATCGATTATGATTGCGCACGGCACCCCACTTCACAAATAACAGATAATCAGCTCCGGAGTGGCCGCTGCAAGCTGCGTCGCGCCGCCATCTTGGATCTTTCCAAGTTGTTCCGCTTGCAAGGATAAGTGCCAGATCGGTGGGAATGAATGGACAAGGAAGACGCGTCGGGAACGATCTCTGCGGAAAGCAGAAAGGGGGGGGGGGAGATGTGTTTGGTAGTGGGATCCCGTTGGAGGTGGCGGAAGATACGGAGAATTATACGTTGGACCTGGAGGCTGGTGGGGTGGTAGGTGAGGACAAGGGGAACCCTATCCCGAGTAGGGTGGCGGGCGGATGGGGTGAGGGCATGGGAGTTGGAAATGGGAGAGATGTGTTTGAAAGCAGAGTTAATAGTGGAGGAAGGGAAGCCCCTTTGTTTAAAAAAGGAAGACATCTCCTTCGTCCTGGAATGAAAAACCTCATCCTGAGAGCAGATGCGACGGAGACGGAGGAATTGCGATAAAGGGATTGCATTTTTGCTAGAGACAGGGTGGGAAGAGGAATAGTCCAGGTAGCTGTGAGAGTCTGTAGGCTTATAGTAGATATCAGTAGATAGGCCGTCTCCACAGATGGAGACTGAAAGATTAAAAAAGGGGAGGGAGGTTTCGAAAATGGACCAGGTAAATTTGAGGGCAGGGTGAAAGTTGGAGGCAAAGTTAATGAAGTCAACGAGATCAGCATGCGTACAGGAGGCAGCGCCAATGCAGTCGTCGATGAAGCGAAGGAAAAGAGGGAGATGGATACTCGTATAGGCTTGGAACATGCCAGCTAACAAAAAGGCTGGCATAACTGGGACCCGTGCGGGTGCCCATGGCTACACCCTTGGTTTGGAAGAAGTGCGAGGAGACAAAGGATAAATGATTGAGAGTAAGAACTAATTCCGCTGGGCAGAGGAGAGTGGTGGTAGAGGGGAATTGGTTAGGTCTGGAATCCAAAAAGAAGCTGAGAACTTTGAGACCGTCCAGGTGGGGGATGGAGGTATATGAGGGCTGAACGTCCATGGTGAAAATAAGGCGGTGGGAGCAAACATTTTTTCATTGAAAAAATCTCAAAGCGTGAGAAGTGTCACGAACATAGGTGGGAAGGGATTGAACAAGGGGGTATAAGACGGTGTCAAGGTACGCAGAAATGAGTTCGGTGGGGCAGGAGCAATCTGAGAGAATGGCTCTACCTGGACAGGCAGGTTCGGAGGCCCCGCCCACTTACCTGATGACGCGCTGGCGACATCGCGCATGCTCAGTCCGGGAAGGGCGGTGTTGTTTTTCGTTCTTTGTTGAAGCGGGTCGGCCGTGGGATTGGGATCGGGAGCGGGTCCTCACCCTCGCCCCCTGGGGCGGGGAGCCAGGGACGGATTATTCTCTGCGGGGCGACGACAACAGTTTCCTTTCGGTGAGTACAGAAACAGGTCCGGAGCGGGGAGATCCGAATTCAAACAAGAGAACTGGAGAATAGAAGGTGGGGGTGGGGAAGGGAGAGAGAAACACAAGGTGATCGGTGAAACCTGAAGGGGGAGGGGGTGAACTTTCCCGAACTGGCGGCCTCGCCTCGTTTCCTTCGCAGAATCTGCCGGGGTCGGTCCGGGTTGTGAGACCTTCTCACCGAACCGTCTGAGATGAGCCGCCGCCCAGCCCGTGCTATTCTGGTCCTATTAGCAGGATGAAGTTAAACATGTTTCTATATTGTTACTAACAGAGAATTGTACAATTTGTGTTCCGTGTGATATCTGAATGTACTTGCCTGTGATGCTGCTACAAGTCAGTGTTTCTCTGTACCTCTACCTTCCCATACTTGTGCACTTGGCAATAAATTCAACAGGACCTGAGAAATCTCAGTGAGATTTGATTAGTGATGATCATCTTGGCAGCTCGGTAGGTCGAATGTATGCGACAGTACACTGTTAAATGCAAAACCCTGAACAGTATTGATGATCAGAGGGATCTTAGACTCCAGGTTCATCGCTCCCTGAGAGAGACTGCACAGATTGATCGGGTGGTTAAGAAGGCAAATGGCATGGTTGTCTTTATCAGTTGAAGCACTGAGTTCAAAAGTCGGGAAGTTGTGCTGTAGCTTTATAAAGCTAGTTAAATCTGGAGTGTTTCATACAGTTCTGGTCGCCCCCATTCTCGGAAGGATGTCGGGGCTTTGGACAGGGCGCAGAAGAGGTTTACCAGGACACTGCCTGGATTAGAGGGCATGAGCTATAACGAGAGGCTGGATAAACTTGTGTTGTTTTCTCCAGAACGGCGCAGGCTGGGGTGAGACTGGATGGACGATTAGACGATTACGAGAGGGACAGACGATATATTTTTCCCAGGGTTGAAATTTCTAAGATAAGAGGCCATTCATTTGAGGTGAAAGGGGATAGGTTAATGGAGATATGAGGGGCGTATATGTTGTTCCTCACCGAGTCTGCTGGGTCGTTCACTGGAATTTGCTCCCTGGGGAGACCCTCCGCTCTGACGTAGTAATGACCCTGCGAATGCTCACAGCCGCCCCCCCCCCCCCCCCCATGGATGGTGGTTTATCTCCCCGTTCGTTGTTGAAACGATATATATTCCTTAATTGAATAGACTGAGCACTGTGCTGTACTGTTCTATGTTCTGGGTCTCTTGTGGAGAGGTTTTGGGGTAATGAAGGAAAAAAGGGTGAGTGGGAACAACAGGTCACTGGAGTCCAGTGTGGGAAATGTGAGATCACCCACTTCTGTAGGAGAAACTGAAATCCTGAGTGTGTTAAAATGGAGAGTTTAAGTGCAGTGGGTAGAGAGGGAGGTGAAAGGTACATTGTATTTATTGTAAGAGTTATTGGGTGTAAGAGTGAAATGACATTAACAATTACTCGCGTTTTGTTGAGATTGTACCTGGGATATGATGTAAAATCCCGCTCTCCATGGGTTATACAGACCTGCTGTTGAAGAAAGGCTTAAAAAAACCCCCAGCAAACTATAGACCAGTGCTTCTGACATCAGTATTAGAAGCACTGCATATATGAGTATTTGAAAAGACAAGACTGACTTGGAACAGTCAGCATGACTTTGTTTACTCCTGTCAACACACACAATTTTTTTTTGATGAGGTTATTGGGAATATTACCAGGAAAGTAGATAAAGGCAATGAAGCGAATGTTGTTTACATGGTCTTTTGCAAGCATTTAGCAATCCTGCATGGGAGGTTGGTCAGGGAAATTCATTTGCATCACGTTCAATGTAAGGAAGTAAATTGGAGTAAATAATGGCATTTTGGGAGAAGGTGGACTATGATGGTTGATGATTGTCTACATTAATCGTTGGGTCCATTGCTGTTTGTCATCTATATCAATGATTGGGATGGTAATGTTTTTAACTTGATAAGCACATTTACATGTGAAGCCAAGATTAGGGGTGTCGTTCACAGTGAGGGAAATTATCTATCATAGGTTACAGGGATCTGGAACAGCTGGAAATACTGACCTGAAAATGGGAGATGGAATTTAATGCAGGCAAGTGCGAAGTGTTGTGCTATGTTAGGTCTTGCACAGTAAACAGTGGAGCACTAACGTTGCGGTGGAACAAAAGAATCTGGGAATAAAGGTCCATAATTCATTGAAAGCAGCGCCACAGGTAGATAGGGTGGTTAATAAATGCTTTTGGCATAGTGACCTTCATCAATTAAATTATTGACTGCAGGAGAAGGGATGTTAGTTTGAAGTTGTATATGACATCGGTGAGTCCAAATTTAGAGTATTGTGTGTAGTTCTGGTCACCTACCTACAGGAGAGGTGTAAGTTTGAAAGTGTACTGGGAAAAACTTCAAGGAGGTTTCTGGAGGCCCTGAGTGATAAGGAAAGGTTGAATAGTTTTGGACTTTAATCCTTGAAATGCTAAAAATTGAGAGGAGATTTGACAGAGCAGTGCAACATGAAGATGGGTATAGATTGGTAAATGCAAGCAGGCCTTTTCCACTGAAGTCAGGTGGAACGACAACCAGAGATCATGCATCATGGGTGACAGATGAGAAGTTTTAGTGGGACATGAGTGGATAAGTCTTCAATCAGAGGGTCGAGAGAATGTGGAACGAGCTGCCAACAGGAGTGGTACATGCGAGCACGATTTCACCTTTGAAAATATGGATGGGGGAATATGGCTACTGTGCAGGTGGGTGGGAACAGGTGGTTTAAATGGCTCAGACAATGCACCTGTACTGTGTTCTGTTTCGATATGACTCTCTAACCATGACTCCTTGATCACAGACAGAAGTTTGATTGAGTAAAGATCCGAAATTAATATCAGACTTGAATAATTCACACCTTAATTCCCCAAGAATACTCAACAGCCTGGATGTGTTTTGACATGGTTTTAAACTGCTCCCTGTCATGGATATTTCGTAACCAGGGAAAGACAAAATGCTGGAGTAACTCAGCAGGTCCGGGCAGTATGTATGGAACTGAATACAACGGGAACGTATTGGACCGAGACCCTTCAGTGGAACTGGAAAGGAAGAGGGAAGAGGCAATACCATTGATTGATTTGGAAGGTGCAGGTTGCTTTTGTGTGAGACTCGGAGCTCAGGGTTTGTGTTTAAACAGCTGCCTGCATATTCCTCAGAACAGGGAGCAGCCTTTCTGCTGAAACCAATTCAAACTGGTTTGACATTTCACTCTCTATCACATAAACAAAGTCACATCAGTGTTCTGTTTAACTATTTCTGCATATGCAAATATGCTAAACTGTTAATAGTTTGCAAGGAACCTGTAACATGTCATAAACGACACTGCCAACGGGCTTGAACGAGCTACATTACCAGTTACAGTTGCTGTCCTGTTTGCTGTGAGTTTGCAGAATTTAATTATTTTTACTTAAAACTCTCATTATCTGCAGTTGTTTTAAAACTTTTTTTTATGATACCTTAAAAAAAAGATTCATGCCATTCCCAACTGTGACATTCCTTAATACAAAGACACAACACAGTGTATGAAAAATGCATCTTTCCCAAATTTGCCAATAACCCTTAAAATATTGTTGATGTAAGGGTAAAGGTGAGGGGCAGAATGAGGTGGAGAGAGAGAAAGGTTGAGCAGGGAGAGGGGAAAAAGTCAGGTCGAGGGTCTGTTATGTACCCCGTAACTGGGTGTCTAATCAGCAGAGAAAGAAGAATTCATTGGAGTCTGATGGTACTATACTGGTGTTTATTAATAAAAATAAGCAAAATAATATCACTAATGCAAATATACATATAAAACCAGTTAGCAGTAATAAACATAAAAGTGTTGGAATAATAATAATAATAATCAATAATAAACAAGCTCTATTGATGTCTAGGGGTAAATAAATTGTCATAGAAAAGGATAAAGTTCAGTTCATGAGTGCTGATGTAGTTATAGTTGTTGTATTGTAATGGTTGGAGAGAGAGAGAGAGCGAGCGAGATGTAACAGCTACAGTCAGGCAAACCTTTCTTTGCTTTCTTAATCCGTCATATCGGTGTGGTCATTCAGTTATGACCTCTCCGTTCTTCTGTGGTGGACTCGTCACTCTGGCATGAGTGGACACACACACAAGTCCCCACCGGCCCTGCTTTTACACTGATAGCCTTACTGACCGACTTCCTGGTTCGGTCTCCGAAGCCCCCACCTTTCTTGTGGGTTCCAACACTCAGTCAGTGTCCACTGGCGTGTCTGGAGGGTGTCTCTCCAGACCTGTCTTTTATCCCTACTCACTGGGACTCAGCTATCCATCACTCCTGAATGACTGTGTCCATCAAATCAGGCCACTCCTTCAATCCACTGAGGAATGTTTATGAGCAAACTATTGTCCTTGCAGTGAAACAGTAAATAATTCAAAAAGGAGTCACAATATGGTTAATCAGTAATTTCCCCCTCTCTCTGATCTGTCGCTGATGTTCCTGCTTGTTTTTCCATCTCTCTTTCTCATGGTCAGCATAGCAACAGTAATAGTTTGTGTTTCTCAGGAGGGGAATGGTTAACTCTACCCCATTGTCCATCAGGTCTATTCATCACTCATAACATGTCTATGAGGTGGACAGGGAGCAACTAAGATGAAGTAGAGTCAGTGGAGTAGGTAGACGGGGGGTAGATGTTGGGACACAATGGGGAGACAGTGGAAGGGAATATGATTAGAGAGAAAGGGACAGAAAGGGAGTTTGGTAAAGAAAATTTATTTGCTCCACGTTCAACGTAAGGAAGTAAATTGGCATAGACAGTGGAGCTTTGGGCGAAGGCTGACAATGATAGTAGATGATTGTCTCCCTGATTGGGGGTTTATGACCGGCGGAGAGCCACAGAAATGGTAGTTGGGCCGTTGCTGTTTGTCATCTATGATAACGTGTTTAACTTGATAAGCACATTTGCATATGACAGCAATATCAGGGGTGTAGTCGGCAGAGAGGCAGGTTACAGTGGGATCTGGCGCAGCTGCAAATACTGAGCTGAAAATGGCAGATGGAATTTAATGTAAGCAAGTGCAAAGTGTTGCACTATGTAGGTCTTCCACGGTAAACGATAGCGCACTAAAGAGTGCGGTGGAATAAAAGGAATAAGACTTTGCTGACTTTGAATTTGGAGTATTGACTGCAGTTTTGGTCATCTATCTATAGAAGAGAAATAAATAAGGTTGAAAGAGTACTGGGAAAAGGTGCGGGTTGTTTTTCTGGGAGATTCAAAGCTCAGGGTCTGGTGTAAGCAGCTGTTTGGCCCTGCACATTCCACAGAACCGTAGGCAGCTCTTCGTAAAGCAGAACTTTAGGCCATTCTGCTAAAACCATATCCAACTGGTTTGAAGTTTCCCTCTCATTTGGGTTTGAAAACATTCACATTATTAGTCTGCTTAACTATTTCTGCTGCAGGGAGGGTCAATGAATGTGAAAGCTGATATAAAGAACACCACCGATGATTCCAAAACCACGCTACCAATTACAGTTGATGATCTGCTTGCTGTGAGATTCTGGAATTTTATAATTTCTGCCTTCAGACTCACGTTGTCTATATTTGTTTCTAAAACATTCTTTTCATGATTCTGTAGCGGTGTGCTACAAACAGCGCTAAAATTACGACACGGAGTCGGTAACTGCAGTCGAAGGAAAAACTTTATTCGAAAACTTCAGCCTCACTTTTAAGCCTCTGTCAACCGGCCCCCCATGGCGAAGAGGCTCCAAAGCTCTGTGCTCGCAAACCCCCGTAGGCTATCTAATTGTGAGTCGGTTCGCATACGCTAGGAAATGAGCCGCCACATAACCCCCCCCCAGAACCGGCGATACACCCCCCAATGTCCACAGCCTGGGCCAGAACCTGCTTGGGAGGTCGGCCTCTGCGCCGAGGCGCCGGAAACTCGGCCGGTTGCGCCAGGTCCACATGGGCCGGCTTGAGGCGGTCCACCGTGAAAACCTCCTCCTTCCCCCCAACGTCCAGCACGAACGTGGACCCGTTGTTCCGGAGCACCGTAAACGGCCCCTCGTATGGCCGCTGCAGCGGTGGCCGATGCCCGCCCCTTCGTACAAACACAAACTTACAGTTCCGTAGGTCTTTGGGTACGCAGGTCGGATGCCGCCCATGCTGTGAAGTGGGTATGGGGGCCAGGTTACCGAGCTTCTCGCGAAGTCTGCCCAGGACTGCAGCGGGTTCTTCCTCTTGCCCCCTCGGGGCTGGTAGGAACTCCCCGGGGACGGCCAGGGGCGCGCCGTATACCAACTCGGCCGACGAGGCGTGCAGGTCGTCCTTGGGCGCTGTGCGGATGCCGAGAAGGACCCAGGGAAGCTCGTCCGCCCAGTTGGCTCCTCGCAGGCGGGCCATGAGGGCCGACTTCAGGTGACGGTGGAAACGCTCCACTAGCCCGTTCGACTGTGGGTGGTAGGCAGTGGTGTGGTGCAGCTGAGTCCCCAAAAGGCTGGCCATAGCTGACCACAGGCTGGAGGTGAACTGGGCGCCTCTGTCGGAGGTAATGTGGGCTGGTACACCAAAGCGGGATATCCAGGTGGCGATCAGGGCTCGGGCGCAAGATTCGGAGGTGGTGTCGGTGAGCGGGACCGCCTCCGGCCATCTTGTGAACCGGTCCACGATAGTCAGGAGGTAACGCGCTCCGCGCGACACTGGCAGGGGGCCCACGATATCCACATGAATGTGGTCGAAACGCCGGTGGGTGGGATGGAACTGCTGCGGTGGGGCTTTGGTGTGCCGCTGAACCTTGGCCGTCTGGCAGTGCATGCACATCCTGGCCCATTCACTGACCTGTTTGCGGAGTCCGTGCCAAACGAACCTGCTGGAAACCATCCGGACAGTTGTCCGGATGGAGGGATGCGCCAAGTTATGAATGGAGTCGAAAACACGTCGCCGCCAGGCTGCGGGGACGACCGGACGGGGCTGGTTGGTGGCGACGTCACAGAGTAGGGTCCTCTCACCTGGGCCCACGGGGAGGTCCTGGAGCTGCAAACCAGAGACTGCAGTCCTGTAACTCGGAATCTCCTCATCTACCTGCTGTGCCTCTGCCAGTGCCTCAAAGTCTACCCCTTGGGAAAGGGCATGAACGGTAGGGCGAGAGAGCGCATCCGCCACGACATTGTCCTTACCCGAGACGTGCCGGACATCCGTTGTGTATTCAGAGATGTAGGACAGGTGGCGTTGCTGGCGGGATGTCCAGGGGTCGGATGCTTTCGTAAACGCAAAGGTAAGCGGTTTGTGGTCCGTGAACGCGGTGAAGGGCCGACCTTCTAGGAAGTACCTGAAATGCCGGATTGCCAGGTAGAGCGCCAACAGTTCCCGGTCAAAAGCACTGTACTTGAGCTCGGGTGGCCGCAGGTGTTTGCTGAAAAACGCCAGGGGTTGCCAGCGACCTGCGATGAGCTGCTCCAGCACCCCACCGACTGCCGTGTTTGATGCGTCCACTGTGAGGGCGGTAGGGGTGTCCATTCTGGGATGTACTAGCATTGCGGCGTCAGCCAAAGCTTCCTTCGTTTGAACGAAAGCGGCGGCGGACTCCTCGTCCCAGGTAATGTCCTTGCTCGGACCCGACATCAGGGCGAACAGGGGGCGCATGATCCGGGCAGCTGAAGGGAGGAAGCGGCGGTAGAAATTGACCATACCTACGAATTCCTGAAGGCCTTTGACCGTGGTGGGTCGGGGGAAGTGGCGGACCGCATCTACCTTAGCGGGCAGAGGGGTTGCCCCGTCTTTAGTAATCCTGTGGCCCAGGAAGTCAATGGTATCAAGTCCGAACTGGCATTTGGCAGGGTTGATTGTAAGACCGTACTCACTCAGTCGGGCGCAGAGTTGACGGAGGTGGGACAGATGCTCCTGACGACTGCCGCTGGCTATGAGGATGTCATCCAAATAGATGAACGCGAAGTCCAGGTCCCGTCCCACCGCGTCCATTAACCGCTGGAACGTCTGTGCGGCATTCTTCAGGCCGAACGGCATGCGGAGGAACTCGAAGAGGCCAAACGGGGTGATGAGAGCCGTCTTGGGGACGTCGTCAGGATGCATCGGGATTTGATGGTACCCTCGGACAAGGTCGACCTTGGAGAAGATCCGGGCGCCGTGCAGGTTTGCCGCAAAGTCCTGAATGTGCGGCACAGGGTAGCGGTCCGGTGTGGTAGCCTCGTTCAGCCTGCGGTAGTCGCCGCACGGTCTCCAGCCCCCCGTCGCTTTGGGCACCATGTGCAGGGGGGAAGCCCAGGGGCTGTCGGACCGCCGGATGATCCCCAATTCCTCCATTCTCTGGAACTCCTCCTTCGCCAGTCGGAGCTTGTCTGGGGGAAGCCGCCGAGCACGGGCATGGAGGGGTGGTCCCTGTGTCGGGATGTGGTGCTGTACGCCGTGCCTGGGCATGGCTGCTGTGAACTGCGGTGCCAGAACCGATGGGAACTCCGCCAGGACCCTGGTGAAGTCGTTGTCGGACAGCATGATGGAGCCGAGGTGAGGGGCTGGCAACTGGGCCGCGCCCAGGGAGAACGTCTGAAAGGTCTCGGCGTGTACCAGTCTCTTCCTGGGCAGGTCAACCAGCAGGCTGTGAGCTCGCAAAAAATCCGCACCCAGAAGCGGTTGGGCTACGGCGGCCAGTGTGAAGTCCCACGTGAACTGGCTGGGGCCGAACTGTAGCTGCACCTGACGGGTGCCATAGGTCCTTACTGTGCTGCCATTCACGGCCCTCAGGGGGGGACCCGGTGCCCTGCTGCGAGTGTCGTAACTTGTCGGAGGTAAAACGCTGACCTCAGCCCCAGTATCGACCAAAAAGCGGCGTCCCGACCTGCTATCCCACACATACAGGAGGCTATCCCGATGGCCAGCCGCCGTAGCCATCAGCGGCGGCTGGCCCTGGCGTTTCCCGGGAACTTGCAGGGCGGGCGGCAACGGCGGGCTTCTGCGCCCCACCGCTGGTGGTAGAAGCACCAGTGGTCATTGGGCCGGGGGTTAGTGGGCTCTGCGGCCGGGCCTGGACTGGTTCGCTGCTGGGAGCGTGGCTGGGAGATCCGTGCGATGGACGCCCCGCTCACCTTTTTGGCGTTCCACAGCAAGTCCGCCCGGGCTGCCACCTTCCGGGGGTCACTGAAATCCGCGTCGGACAGCAGCAGGCGTATGTCCTCGGGCAGCTGCTCCAGGAATGCCTGCTCAAACATGAGGCCTGTGTGTCCCTCGGCCAGAGACAACATCTCGTTCATTAAAGCCGATGGAGGTCTGTCGCCCAAGCCATCCAGGTGCAGTAAACGGGCAGCCCGCTCGCGCCGTGAGAGTCCGAAAATCCTGAGGAGCAGGGCTTTGAATTCCGTGTACTTGCCGTCTGCCGGGGGCGACTGTACGAACTCCGCGACCTGGGCAGCTGTGTCCTGGTCGAGGGAGCCCACCACGTAGTAGTAGCGGGTGTCTTCTGAGGTGATCCGGCGAACGTGGAATTGGGCTTCGGCTTGCTGGAACCATAGGTCCGGGCGCTGTGTCCAGAAACCCGGCAGTGTCAACGAAACCGCATGAACAGAGGCGGCGTCGGTCATTTCTGGTCCAAAAATCGTTTGGACCGTCGGGGTCACCAATTGTAGTGGTGTGCTACAAACAGCGCTAAAATTACGACACGGAGTCGGTAACTGCAGTCGAAGGAAAAACTTTATTCGAAAACTTCAGCCTCACTTTTAAGCCTCTGTCAACCGGCCCCCCATGGCGAAGAGGCTCCAAAGCTCTGTGCTCGCAAACCCCCGTAGGCTATCTAATTGTGAGTCGGTTCGCATACGCTAGGAAATGAGCCGCCACAATTCCTTAAAAAATCAGTTTGTGACAGTCACCGGACCATGAGACACAGGAGCAGAATTCAGCCTATCGATTCAACTCCACCATTCCATCATGGCTGATCCCCGATCCCACTCAACCCTATACCATTCTCACCATATCCTTTGATGTTCTGAATGATCAGGAGACAATCAGCTTTTGCCTTAAACACCCACGGATTGTCCTCCACTACAGTCTGTGACAGATTCACTACTCTCTGGCTAAAACAAATCCTTCTTTAATCTTTTCTAAATGGTTGCCCCTCAATTTTAAGGCTGCAACCCCTAGATTTGGATACCTTCACCACAGGAGCATGCTCTCCACATTCACCCCAGCCAGTCCTTTTAACAGTCAGTAGGTGTCAATGAAATTCCCCAGCATTTTTCTAAATTCCAGTGAGAACAGACCCAGAGCTGCCAAATGCTCCTCATATGTGAACCCCTTCATTGCTGGAATCATCCCCATGAATCTCCTGCGGTCACTCAACAACGACAACACATGCTTTCTGAGATACTGGGCCCAAAACTGTTGATGACACTTGAAATATGTCCTGATTAATGTCTCATAAAGACTGAGAATTTTCTCCTTGCTTTTATATTCTATTCCCCTTGCAATAAATGACAACATTGCACTTGCCTTCTTTATCACAGACTCAACCTATAAATTAACCTTCCAGGAGTCAGACCCGAGTACAGCTGATTCCCTCTGCACTCTGATGTTTGAACATTCTCCCGTTTAGATGACAGTCTACATTGTTAGACAGGGATTGACAGGCGGCAGCTGGGCAGGAAAAAGAAGGAGAGATGGAGAGGGATGAAGGCATGAGAGAGCGGGGAAGGGTGTGGGGAAAGAGGAAGGGTAGTTGAGCATGGGATGAGCAGAGCGCAGGAGGGGGAAGGAGAGGGCTTGGGGAAGGAAGGTGGGAGGAAAAGTGGATGGGGGGTGGGAGAAGAGCACAGCAGGTAGGGGGCAAGTGGGAGGACAGCGCGGTAAGGAAAGCGAGTGTTTTGAAATGAGCGACAGACACTATATAACCGAATAACCTCGGGTGTAGCGGCTCAGACTGACATCTCTATGTATGGTGAGCACACCGTTCACCCGGCACCTCACTGAACTCCGTCCGGTTTCAACATCACAGTAAGTGTTGTCTCCGATTCTTCAGAACCAGGGAACATTTACAATCGGGTTTGGCTTTTGTCGGGCTCGGGAGGTAATTCAGTGGGAGAAGGGAGCTCTGAAATCTTCAAATTAACAAATTAATTATTGACCAAATGGATTAAAAGAAACAATTACCTTCAACTACAAACATTCTCTAGTTGGTTTCTACTGAGACTCTGCAGAAAAACCTTTCTGCAGTGATATGCGAAATGTCCCCACAGGGCAGTGAAAGAGTCTCTCTCCCTCTTCGCCCTCCCTGACACACACTCACTCACATACGCAGGAAAAACTATTGAGAATACAGAACTACTGTAAGATATTGGCATTCGGAACATCGTCGTGGACTATGCCACAGATCGATTCATTTAATTAAATCGCAAATATATATATATATATATAAAAACCACAGATATTGGGTGTTTGAAGTAAAATAAACTACTGGAAACTCTCAACGTCTAATAGCAATTGTAATAAGTAGGCATTCAGATTGCAGACACGGGTGAACTTTCTTTTCTATATCGGTGTTTTTTTTTCATGTTACAGAAATATTTAAATTCAGTGTTAAATTAGTTTTCTTCACAGTTGAAGGTGAGCGCAAAATGTTGAAGTAGTTTGTTCGTTTTCAGCAGAGAAGCCGCTCCCTGCTCCGAGGAATGCCTGCGTGTCAGAATTTGTCCTGCAGACAGGCAGCAGCTTGCACACAGAAAATTGCACTGTGAGTCTCACAGAGCAGCAACACCGGCCCCTCCCCCATAGTTACTAAATGACCCTCCTCTGATGGTCTGGTGTAAAGTTAGAAGGAAACAACTTGAAAATATAACCACAGGGAGACTGAACATTCTTAGTGAATTGAGGTGAATTCAGCTTCTGTTCTTTATTTCTGATCTTCACTTCCAGTTGACACGTTACCCGTGTTTTGGATCAGTGATCAAGAAGTTGCTTGCAAACAAGAGAACATTTGCAGATGCTAGAGCAACACACACAAAATGTTGGAGTAACTCAGCAGGCCAGACAGCATCTAGGAAGAGAGTGAACAGATGACGTTTTGGGCCGAAACCCTTCGGCAAGACTCCTTTCCCAGATGCTGCCTGGCCTGCTGAGCTGCTCCGGCATTTTGTGTGTATTGGAGGAAGTTATTCGCTCTATTCTGTCTCTTCTGGCGGTCGTGGTATTTGTGTTCTTGCATTATCCTGTCTGCACGGTTGAGATTCTCCACAATTCATGTCCAGGTTAAAAACAGTTCCTACATCAGGGGTTACGATTCCAAAGCAAGTGTGCAAAAAGATGTTTAGTCAACACGGCTTCTGTTTCCAAAACTTGTGACTTCAGATGAATGCATGTCATTTTTCTCATGACTGTGTTTATTGTTGGTGTTTCGAGCTGATTTCCTCAACGTCCTTTAAAAGAAAAGACGTTGATTCTGTTCAAGGTCTCGATACATAACAAACATTGTGGGTGGGGTGGTGACCAGTTACAGAAAGCGACAGGCAGCATTGCAAAGCGACCACCATGATTTCACTGTGTGGGGCAGCAGGCTCGATGGGCTGAGTGGCCAATTTCTGCCTGGTCTGTGCACAAGAAAAGCTCCGACTACAGAGTTACTGTAAACTAAGTTAATAAGTACGGACCACGGCAAATAACCTACTGTTGAACAAAAAGCAACGATTGCAGTAATTAAATCATCCAGAACGTTGAGCGAGATGATAAGCAACAATGAACCTAGCACCGACCCCCACTGCACCCCACGAGTCACTGATCTCCAGTCAGAGAGTCAAACCATCTTCCACCACTTACTGGCTTCTGCCGCAAAACCAATGTCCAAATCAATTTACCACCTCATTCTGAATGCCAAACCTTCTTGACTAATCTCCCAGGTGGGACTCTGCCAAATGTCTTGCTGCATTGTACTGAACTATATATTTTTAATTCAGTAAATTAACTGTTCTCTCTCCCAGAGCAGTAAGTGTCACATTGTTCCAGTTTGATAACTGACCAACAACATTCTTGCACAGCATACTTTCACTGCTCTGGGGAGAAACTAACCATGTAAGTTATGGGGGAGACTTTGCAGAGCTCTGCTGTTGCCCAATGCCCAGTGTCTGAGTCCAGGAGCTGATGACCCCGGGGCTGCTGCAGGACCATCCACACTGCAAGTGTCCTGTCAGGGCAGTGGAGCGAGTCTGTTTCAAAAAGCCTCGGGTATCCCTGTGAACACAGCCCCAAACCGGCAATGCTCAGAGTCTGGCTCTCTGGAAAGTGAAATGAGAAAGATGGTTTCCCATCACTGACAAGTGGAGCAGCGGCATTACTGCCCCATGACGGCTGTGATTGAGTCCCAGGGATGAGGATGTGATCTTTGTCCGTCTGTCTGCACAGTTTGTTATTGGGAAACAGAGAAGTACACGGGAAGCGGATCTTCAGCCTGATAGGCCCAATCGGGATTAATCCCCGTAGAGTCATCAGCAGGATGTGTCATATCACAGGCATACATCGTGAACGTTGTTGGCTTTGTGGCAGCAGTACAATGCAATATATAATAGTAGAGAAAAAACTGTATTACAATAAGTATCTGTTACTGAAATTTCATTAAGTATTGCAACAATGAATTCAGTGAAGTAGGTTCGTGGGTTCCATGTCAATTCAGAAATCAGATGGCAGAGGGAAGGAAGCGGTTCCTGACTAGTTGAGTGTGTGCCCTCAATCTCCTGTACCACCTTCCTGGTGATACCAATGAGAAGGGGGCATCTCCTTGGTGAAGCAGATCCCTAATGACTGATGCCGCCGTTTTGAGGCATCGCTCCAAGACGATGTCCTGGATGCTACGGAGGCTACTGCCCATGATGGAGCTGACTGAATTGACAACATTGCTGAGAGTATTTCGATCCTGTGCTGTAGCTTCACCACTTCCCCCATCCTGCCATATCAAGCGACGTGCAGCCAGTTAAAACAGTTTTTACGGTACAACTGTAGAAATCTGTGAGTCTTTGGTCACATCTCAAATCTCATCAAACTCCTAATGAAATATAACGGCTGCCGTGCATTCTTTGTAACTGCATCGATATGCTGGGCCCTGGAGATCCTCAGAGATGCTGACACACAGGGACATGAAGTTGCTCACTCTTTCCACTGCTGACCGATCAATGACGATTGGTGTGTGTCTGTGCCCTCGTCTTACCCACTCAGAAGTCCACAATTAGACCATTGGTCTTACTGATGTTGAGTGCAAGTTTGTTGCTGCAACACCACTCATCCCGGTGATATACACCACTCATTCAGGTGATATACACCACTCATCCCGGTGATATACACCATTCCTCCAGGTGATATACACCACTCCTCCAGGTGATATACACCACTCCTCCAGGTGATATACACCACTCCTCCAGGTGATATACACCACTCCTCCAGGTGATATACACCACTCATCCAGGTGATATACACCACTCATCCAGGTGATATACACCACTCCTCCAGGTGATATACACCACTCCTCCAGGTGATATACACCACTCATCCCGGTGATATACACCACTCATCCAGGTGATATACACCACTCATCCAGGTGATATACACCACTCCTCCAGGTGATATACACCACTCCTCCAGGTGATATACACCACTCATCCCGGTGATATACACCACTCCTCCAGGTGATATACACCACTCATCCAGGTGATATACACCACTCCTCCAGGTGATATACACCACTCCTCCAGGTGATATACACCACTCATCCCGGTGATATACACCACTCCTCCAGGTGATATACACCACTCCTCCAGGTGATATACACCACTCCTCCAGGTGATATACACCACTCCTCCAGGTGATATACACCACTCCTCCAGGTGATATACACCACTCATCCAGGTGATATACACCACTCATCCCGGTGATATACACCACTCCTCCAGGTGATATACACCACTCATCCAACTGATATACCTGGCTCCTCTTTGCCTTCTCCTCACCATCTGTAAATCTGCCATCAATAGCAAATTTGTCACTGGCATTTGAGCTGTGCCAAGCCATGGGTGCAGAGAGAATAGGGCAGAGGGCAAAGCACATATCCTTGAGGTGCACCGGTATCGATGACGATGTGCAGGCGTTATATCCAAACCGCACAGATTGTGGTTTTCTGTTGAGGAAATTGAGGATCCAGTTGCAGAGGGAGGTAGAAAGGCCAGCAGTTCGAGCCTTTCGATCAGAGCTGTAGGAATAATTGCATTACACACTGCTCTGGTTGAGAAACAGCATTCTGATGTAAGTATTCGTATTGTCAAGGTAATCCAAAGCCGCGGGAGGAGCCGAGGAGATTGCATTGTGACCTATTGTGGATACAGGTAAATTACAGTGGGCCCAGGTCCTTGCTGAGAGAAGAGCTAATTCTAGCCATCGCAAACCCCTCAATCATTTCATCACAGTAACTGTTATTGCTGTGGATGACAGTCATTAATGCAACTCACACTGCTCTTCTTGGGCACTGGTATAATTGTTAGCCTTCTAAGGGATGTTTAAACTTCCAACTGCAGCAAAAATGACCCCAGCTCTGAAGCATTCACAGAATACAACTCCTGTTTCTCTGGGGTGGCTGAAATCCCTTGTATATCTGTGTGACGACAGCACCCACCATTTCCTCACTCTCCTGAAATTGGCGGAAACACCAAAAAATTCCCACGATGTATTTTATTGAAGGAAAGGCAGATGAGCTTAGGTCATGGATTAACACATGACATTATGATATTGTCACCATCAATGAGACTGGCTTGCAGAGAACTGGCAGATCAATAATCTGGGGTTCTGTTGTTTTGGACAGGACAGAGCGTGAGGGATTAAAGGGGTAGGGGTGGTTTCACTACTCAGGGAAACTGTCACAGCAGTGTGCAGTAAAGGCAGATGGGATAATTGATCTAGTGAGGCTTTATAGGTAGATCGGAGAAATAAAATTTCTTTAAACATGTTAATCGGTCTGCCCTTATAGACAACCCAAGAGTCTATGGGATTTAGAGGAACAAATTAGTAGACGTCAGAGAATATTGCAAAAAACATAATTTGTTATAATTTGATTTTAACCTTCCACATACAGACTGGAACTCTCATACTGTAGATGCACTCATGTAGTTGACAAATGTCTTCAGGAAAGTTTCATTAAGTATCAAGTGTGATACTTGATCTCTCATTAGGGACTAAGACCGGACAAACGTAACAGAAGTCTGTGTGTGGAGACTGTCTGCATCTGGTGATCACAATGCCATCAGATTCAAAGGAATTATGGCGAACGATAGCTCTGCTCCGTGGTATTGAGGCCCTGGTATAGAAAAAAATTACGTACAAAAAGCTGGATGAACTCAGCAGGTCGGGCAGCATCGGTTGAAAGGAGCAGTCAACGTTTCAGGTTGAGACCCTTCGTCAGGACTGAAGAAGGAGGGGGCAGTGGCCCTATAAAGAAGGTGGGGGGAGGGTGTAAAACCAATCAGAGGAAAAATTGAACATCGAATTCTCCAACTTCCAGAAATTCCCCCCTCCCTCTCCGTTCCCTCATCCCACCTTCACTCTGTCTCCTCTTCTGGCCGCCTATCACCTCTCATGACTCTACCTTCTTCTACTACTCATAGTGCTTTCCCCTTAGATTCCTTCTTCACCTCTCCTGCCTATTCCCTCCCTGCTTCCCCTCCCCCACCTTCTTTAAAGGGCCTCTGCCCCCCCTCCTTCTTTAGTCCTGACGAAGTTTCTTGACCCAAAACGTTGACTGCTCCTTTCAACAGATGCTGCTCGACCTGCTGAGTTCATTCAACTTTTTTGTACATCTCGATTTGACCACAGCATCTGCAGTATACTTTGTGTTTAGAAAAAAATTGATGCATAACAGGTGTAGGCAGGTAGGAGAAAATTGAGGTACTTATGGAGTCAAGGAAATGCAAGATAACATTGAGTAAAGAAACCAGGAAGGCTATAGGGTGGCATAAGGTTGTCCTAACAGACAAGGTGAGGGATTATACAGATGTTTTAAAACAAAAGGATTTCAGGAGACACAATTGATCATCTGGATTATCAGAATGGCAATGTACACATGGAGGCAAAAAAGATAGAGGAGTTCTTAAGTGGATTTTTGCTTCTGTGTTCACTCGGGAAAATAATCTATAGAAGTGAGGCAAAGGAGAAGTTATACAAATTACAGAGGAGTAAGTGTTTTGGGCAAATTGGGCAGCTTCGAGTGCATAATCCCCAGTGACTGAGAAGTTCAGTCCTTGGACCCTGATGCAGGCGGATGCAGAAATTGCAGGGATTTAACCATTATGTTTAAATTATGCTCAAAGACAGGAAAGCTACCAGCGGATTGAAGGATAGCTCATTTCGTTCCACTGTATAAACAAAGGATCCAAAATTAAATCAGGAAATGATAGGTCGGTGTGGCTGACATCAGACGTGGGAAGACATTGGAAGGACCGGATATAGGAGTATTTAAATAAACAGGACTGATTCGGGACATCCAATGTGACTTTGTGTATTCTAGACAATCTTAGTGGGTTTTTTGAAGAAGTTACAAGGAATGTTACCAGGACAGTTTTGAAGGCAAGGCACTAGATATTTCCTACATGGACATTTGGCGAGGTCCTGCATAGGATGTTGACCAATAAATTTAATTCTCTTGGCATTCAAGGTGAGGAATTAAATGGGAGTAGACATTAGCATAGAGGAGGAAGGCAGATAGTGGTAGCAGATGGTTGCCTCTCTGACTGGAGACCCGTGACTTGTGGATTTCCACAGGGATCGGTGCTGATATCCGTTGTTGTTTGTCAACTTTCTCAATGATCTCGATGATAATTAGATTATCCGGATCAGCAAATTTGCAGATGACACCAGGGTTTGGGATGTATTTGACAGCGAGGAAGACATTCAGAGCTTGCAGCGGGATCTGCATCAGGTATAAAAATGGCTGATAATGGCAAACGGAGTTTAATGTAGGCCTGCCAGCTGTTACACTTTGGTATGACCCGTCAGGATGGGTCTTACACGGTGAACCAGATGGCACGATGCGGTAGGACAAAGGCGTCTGGGAATACGGGTCCATGATTCATTAAAAATTGCAGCCCACCTAGATAAGGTAGTAAAGAAATCTTTGGCACATTGGCCTTCATAAATTAAAGAATTCAGTATAGGAGATTGCATGATTTGAGATGGTTATGAGGCCTATTTTTGGAGTATTGTGTGCAGTTTACGTCACCTACCCACAGGAAAGATGTACATAAGGTTGACAGATTACAACGAAAATTTACAAGAATGTTGCTGCGATTGGTGGACCTGAGTTACAATGGAAGATTAAATAGGTTACAACTTTGTTCCTTGGAATGCAGAAGATTTGGGGAAGATGTAATGGAGGTCTACAAAATCATGAGGTGTACAGATAGGGTCGATGGGGTACAGGGATGAGGATAGTGAGGGAATAGAGGGAATCGGGTATAGAGGGAAGTGAGGCTCCCATTTTCAATCAGCAAACAACTCCCTCCTCCCCCCGTGTTCATTTCAATCAGTGCGTCATTCCCTCCGTTTTAACTTATGTGACAATTTTCAGTGAGTGCGTCACTCTCTCCCTTGGTAAAACCTCTGTCCATTTTGAATAAATGACATTTAAGAGAGATAAATTCAACAAGTATTCCTGGCGAGGAGTCGATCAACAACCCCTGCTTGTAAAACAAAACCCGCTGTTAACCGTGGGCGAGAGGGGTTCTTGTGACAATAGTTGTCCGGATGGAAATGCAAAAATCTCTTCCAGTTAGTGGAAATATATAGTCGAACGTGTTTGGTTTAATTTCAGCAGAAATGCGGCTCCCTGGACCTGAACAGGTGAGGGACGTTTGAGCTGAAACTCTATCCACGCCAGGCAGTCTTTCTTACACAGAGGGCGGAGCTCAGACCCTCCCTGAACCCAGAGTGGATCACATTCTCAGCCTGGGACTCGCTGTGTTAAACAGAGAAACTCCGCCCCACTGGTTACGATGAAAGAAAAAGGAGAGATCCACACGGAAATCCGGACAGAAAGGTTAACGCAGCCTGTTTGTTTTCCTCTTTAGGGTTGCTACGTTGACCCCACTCCCGCCTCCTCCCGCTGTCAGACCCGTCCTGAGCCGGTGAGAGTTAGTGTGACCCGGACTGCGGCAGTCCCGCTCTACCCCAGCTCACCCGGCCCTGTCCATCTGTAATGAGTGACCACTCCCGCCTCCTCCCGCTGTCAGACCCGTCCTGAGCCGGTGAGAGTTAGTGTGACCCGGACTGCGGCAGTCCCGCTCTACCCGGGCTCACCCGGCCCTGTCCATCTGTAATGAGTGACCACTCCCGCCCCCTCCCGCTGTCAGACCCGTCCTGAGCCGGTGAGAGTCTGTGTGACCCAGACTGCAGCAGTCCCGCTCTACCCCGGCTCACCCGGCCCTGTCCATCTGTAATGAGTGACCACTCCCACCCCCTCCCGCTGTCAGACCCGTCCTGAGCCGGTGAGAGTTAGTGTGACCCGGACTGCGGCAGTCCCGCTCTACCCCGGCTCACCCGGCCCTGTCCATCTGTAATGAGTGACCACTCCCGCCTCCTCCCGCTGTCAGACCCGTCCTGAGCCGGTGAGAGTTAGTGTGACCCGGACTGCGGCAGTCCCGCTCTACCCCGGCTCACCCGGCCCTGTCCATCTGTAATGAGTGACCACTCCCGCCCCCTCCCGCTGTCAGACCCGTCCTGAGCCGGTGAGAGTCAGTGTGACCCGGACTGCGGCAGTCCCGCTCTACCCCGGCTCACCCGGCCCTGTCCATCTGTAATGAGTGACCACTCCCGCCTCCTCCCGCTGTCAGACCCGTCCTGAGCCGGTGAGAGTCAGTGTGACCCGGACTGAGGCAGTCCCGCTCTACCCCGGCTCACCCGGCCCTGTCCATCTGTAATGAGTGACCACTCCCGCCTCCTCCCGCTGTCAGACCCGTCCTGAGCCGGTGAGAGTTAGTGTGACCCAGACTGCGGCAGTTTTCAGAATTTCTAATTTCAGACGGATACATGTATTGTTCCTGTGTTGACTGAGGGTGTTCTGAACTCTTCTCCTCAATGGCCAGTGGAAGCAAAGCCTTTGATTCTGTTGAAGGCCGAGATTCCTGATAAACAGTGGGTTACAGGGATGGACATGGGGGGATACGGAATGAAATTTCAGATCAGATCAGCCGTGATTTCATTATCTGCAGTTTCAGTTTTGAGGGATGTGTGGTCCAGTTCTGCGTACGGTATTCGTATGTTGACTGGAAAAGCTCTGACAATTTAAATAATGTAAGCTGGTATAATGGCTGCATTCGAAGAGAGATATAATTTTATTTATATGGTGAGCTGAAAACAAGCATTAAATTGATGAATGATTTACCTCCAACTTTGTGCTTTAAGTATGTGCCCCAGCTACGTCAGGGGATTCAATTTATGACCAACTTGGTGAGTTGGACAACACGGTGTTGGACCGACAGGCAAGCTCCTGTCCATGACAGAGTTGCCCCTGGCCCTCTATTTTTCTGAGCTCCATGTACCTATCCAGGAATCTCTTAAGTAATCCTATCGTATCCGCCTCCACCACTGTCGCCGGAAATCTATTCCACGCACTCACCACTCTCTGTGTAAAAAAACTTACCCCTGACATCTTCTCTGTACTGACTTCCAAGCACCTTAAAACAATGCTGTCTCGTTGTAGCCATTTCAGGCCTGGGGGAAAAAAAAGCCTCTGACTGTCCACACGATCAATGCCTCTCATCATCTTATATAGCTCTATCAGGTCACCTCTCATCCTCCATCTCTCCAAGGAGAAAAGGCCGAGTTCACTCAACCGCGCTGCCTGGCGGGCTTTCAGACGTGTTAACGGCTGAGGTAACAATCACGTCATTCCACCCCCACCGTCACTATCAACAGAGTATTTACAAACTACGTTATTTTCATTGATGCGAAGAGATGTCAATCACTGGTTACACCCAACTGCAGAGGCGGACCAGCTGAGAGGGTGGTACCACCTGGGAGACGGGTCTCCCTCTCCCGTTCTGAACTCCCTGTCAAAGTGGAACAAACTTCAAACTAAATGTCCCCCTTTTTTATTCATCTCCATTTCCCTCTGAGGGAAGTTGGGGGCGTTTGTGAACCGTCTTCTGCAGCCGGTGTCTGATGTATGTTTGAGAAGCAGGAGGAGACCGCTTGTCCATCGGCTTGCTGACGGCTCCCCGGAGTGGGAGAGATCCCGCCTGAAGAAGTAGGTTCAGTGATCTATTCTGATCATTATGATCTTCCAGTGATACAGTTTTATCCCTTGCAATCCTTTTGCTCTTATCATGTTTGTGGAATTCTCAATAACTCTCTTGTCTATCAGAGGAACTTCATGCCTTCTTTTAGCTGCCCGGATTTCTTTTATTGCACTTACTATACTCCATAAGGGTCTCATTTTATCCAACTTGCCATTCTCTGCCATGCACCTCCTTTCTTCTTTTAACCGGCGCCTCAGTAATTCTTGCATATCAACGTCCCTACGCTTGTTATCCCTACCTTTCATTCTGCCAGGCACTTGCAAGCTGGTAGTCGCAAAATTTCGCTTTTGAAGTCATCACACCTTCCAAGTACACTTTCGCCACAAAGCAGCGGCCTGTCTCAATCCACACTTGCCAGATCCACTCTGATACCACCAAAATTGTACTTTCTCCAATTCAGAATCCCAACCCACGGGTCAGGCTGAATCTTCTGTATATTTAGGTGCATATTGGCATCGTGGTCACCGGATGCAAAGTGTTGCTTTGCACAAATTTCTGTCCCCTGTCCTGCCTCATTCCTTAATAGCAGATTCAGTATTGCACGCTTACTTTTGGGCTTCTGCGTACTGATGAAGGAAAAGTTCTTTGACACACTTGACAAACTCTATCCCACCTGGTCCATTTACAGTATGAGATTCCCAGTCATTATGTGGAAAGTTAAAATCACCAAGTGTAACAACCTTAAGTTTCTTGCAACAATATACGATCTTCCAAATGTGTTCCTCTAAATCCCTGGGACTGTCGGGTTGTCTTTAATCTCGCCCCATTACCGTGGCCATAACTTACTTATCCCTCATTTCCACACAGAATGCCTCATTAGTCGGGTTCGACAATTTGTCCTGACTGAGCACTGCCGTGACATTTTCTCTGACTGGTAACGCCACCCCTCTTTCATTAATCCTCTCCGCTCTGAAACGCCTTAACTAATTTGATCTTGAAATAGCTATGCTGGGAGTGGAGTGTTTGAGCTGAAATTCGCCCTGCAGCGGACAGCCGCGTTGACAAACAGGGTGGAGCCTGAACCTGGCTGGATCAAATTCACAGCCAGGGATTGGCTGAATAAACCGGAGAATCTCCGCCCAGCGAGTTGGAAAAGTGAGATCGACACGGAAATCCAGACAGAAGCTTCTTGCGACCGTGAGGGAGGGTTCATACAGGCTCTGTAACTCTGTCTGTTTTTGCTGCATTTGTCCTAGTCCCCTCTCCTCCCGCTGACCGACCTGTACTGGGCTGGTGAGGAGGTGTGGGATCAGAACTGCAGACGGCTTCATTTACCCCGGATCATCCGGACCTGCCTGTCTGTAATGAGCGACTAACGCATTCTAACCGAATCGCCCCGGGAGCAGCAGCACCGACTGAGTTCTTGGTGCATGATCGGCTATCCAGGACCGCGATAAACCCCGGCCGGTGTCATCATCAGAGGTAAATGTTGTCTCCGATTCTGCAGATCAGTGAGCGCTTACAGCGGTTGTTCGGAGTGTGAGGGAAAACAAGGGGAGAAGGGAGTTCTGACACGTTCAATGAACTAGTTGTTGACCAAATACATTAAAAGAAACGACGTCGTCACCTTCAGTCATACACATTTTCTAGGGCGGTTTGTACTGAGTCGGTGCGGAGGAACATTCCTCACGGATAATGACATCCAAAATGTCCCACAGGGCAGGGCCGGGTCCCTACTCCGATTTCTCTCTCTCTCTCTCTCTCTCTCTCTCTCTCTCTCTCTCTCTCTGTCTCTGTCTCTGTCTCTCTCTCTCTCTCTGTCTCTCTCTCTCTCTCTCTCTCTGTCTCACAGACACACAGACGCACAGACACACACACACACACAGACACACAGACACACACACACACACATACAGACACACACACACACACACACACACACCACACACACACACACACAGACACACACACACACAGACACACACACACACACACACACACACACACACACACACAGACACAGACACACACACACACACACAGACACACACACACAGACACACACACACAGACACACACACACCACACACACACACACCACACACACAGACACACACACACACACAGACACACACACACACACAGACACACACACAGACACACAGACACAGACACACACACACACACAGACACACACACAGACACACACACACACACACACACACACACACACACACACACACACACACAGACACACACACACACACACACACACACACACACACACACACACACACACAATAAAAACTCACCACTCAGAATAACAGAGCGACCGTGAGAGTTTACTATTTTACTGTTCGGAACGTCGCAGTGGAGAATGCCACAGAGCAATTTATTTAATTAAAGCGCAAAATATGATATTAAAACTACAAATGATGGGAGTTTAGGGTAAAATTAACTGCTGGAATCTCACAAACTCTGGTAGCAATTGTAACAAGTAGTCATTCAGATTTCAGACACTGGGGAACTTTCTTTTCCCTACTATCGGGTGTTTATTGCTGTATTTTCTGTAACAGAAGTGATTAAATACAATATCAAGCCAGCTTGGTGCAGTTGAAGTGGAGAGTCGAACTGGTCTGTGTGGTTTCAGCAGAGAATCCGCCCTGCGGACAGGCAACAGCTTGCACACCGAAAATCGCGCTGTGAGTCTCAGAATAACAACACCAGCCCCTACTGAGTGCGAGCAGAAAGCATCTTTCACCCCGGTAGTGACATACGAAATATCCCATGGGGCAGTGACCCGTGGCCGATCTCTCTCAAACAAGAGAAATTCAGTAAATGATGGAAATCCGAGAAACACACACAAAATACTGGAGGAACTCTGCAGGCCAGGCAGCGTCTATGGAAACGAATAGAGTCGACCTTCGTGACACCGGCTAATGTACTTTACATCGCGTCATTGGTTCTATCGCTCTTTCCTGTAGCAGAAAGGGTTAAACTTTCTTCACACTTGAATGACAGTGTTTTGTCGAACAAGTTTGGATTTGATTTCAGCGGAACGGCCGCTCCCTGTTCTGTGGAATGTGACCGGACAGGCAGCCGCTTGCTCGCAGTCCCTGAGCACCGAGTCTCACAGAACAACAAGCCACACCTTCCAAATCAATCAATCATCTGCCCTCTTCCCCTTTCCACTCCAGTCCTGATGAAGTGATTCGTCCCAAAAGCCGACTGTTTACACCCATCCTCAGATGCTGCCTGACCTGCTGAGTTCCTCCAGTATTGTGTGTTGCCATGGTTTCGAGAGATCCCTGTGGGGCGGCGGGCGGGGCTATTTGTAAGAAACGACACGCAGTATTCTTCCAGAATTAAGGTGAGAATAATTCAGCTTCTGATATTTATTTCCGATCTTTATTTTCAGACAACCAGTTGTCTGTGCATTGGATCAGAGATCAAGGAGATATTTGTGTTTTTTTTAAAGCCACTTCTGGCTGTGGTGCTTTTGTGGGAACAGCTCTAGAACAACGGCCCCCTGTTTCAAAGCAAGGGTGCAGGAGCTGTACAGCAAACACCTGTTCCCTTTTCAAAATTCCTTATTTCGGACGAATACATTGATTGTTCCTGTGTTGATTGTGAACAATTTGAACTCTTTCTCTCATTGGCCAGTGGAAGCAAAGACTGTAATTCTGTTTAAGCACGGGATTCTTGATCAACAGTGGGTTTGAAGTGTTACAGGGATGGACATGGGGGAATAATTATGAAATTTTAGATCTGATCAGCTATGATTTCATGATCTGCATCAGTTCCGAGGGCCCGTGTGGTCCATTTATGCGTGTTGATCTTTTGACTTGAAAAGCACAGACAATTTAATTAGTGTAAATTGATAAATGACTGCATGCGAAGTGAGACAGGATTTTATTTATGTATTTGAACTGAAATCAAACATTAATTATTTACGTCCAGCTTTGTGCGTTATTTATGCACCCCAGCTGCGAGAGGGCATTGAATTTATGACTAACGGTGAACTAGACAGCACGGTATCGGACGTGAGACACGGTCCCCGTTCCCTGTTAATCTCGCTGCAGACTCTTTGGGGATTTCCTGCAGCCACTGCCCGACACGCGCGCACTCGCGGAGCTCGTTACCCTCGCGCTCCCGGGCTCACGCTGAGACCATTTGGGAAACCTTACGCGCCCGTCATCTGCCAGACAACTGTCGTCAAGTGATCTGCGAGTTATTTAGCTGCCGGAATATGTCAATGTATGCCTCATCTCAGAGCGAACTGACCGCGCAGGTGAAGCACACTGGACCAGATCCATTTCCCCTCACCCGGGAATTCAAACTGTGGGTAGCGGGAGCGCACTGAACGCCATCCAGTTACAACATCAGATGTAAGTGATGTCTCCTATAGCGGCTTATAGGTTTTATCGTTTTCCCTGCAGGAGAAAGGGTTAAAGCGACTTTGCTCATTCCCTAATGAGAATGAATTGTCCTATAAATTGGATTTAATTTCAGCAAAAAGTCCACTCCTGTGTGAGGAATGGATGGACAGGCAGCTGAGGTCATACAGACCCGAACTCCCAGAACCACAACCCACGCCTCCCTAATCAATCAATCAATCATCTGACCCTTCCCCCTTCCTTTCCAGTACTGATTAAGTGTTCCGGCCCAATATATCGGACTGTTTATTTCCCTCCATGGATGCTGCCAGGGCTGCTGAGTTCTTGTCGCAATTTATGCATTGCCAATGCTAGAAAACATTAGCGAGAGCTCGCGTGTGGGGCAGTGGGCGGGTTCAGTTGAAAGGAACAATTTGCTGGATGGTGATACATTTATGGATATAGAAATTACATTCACACTGTCAGAATATTCCTGGGAAATTAAGAAGAGATCCCGCGGAGCAGAACCCCCCCCCCCCCCCCCCAGTTGCCGGAGGTCCCCACATCGCTACCAGTCGTTGGAAACTGGAGGGACAACGGAGAGAGCTCGGCTGTCCGGTCCTTTCTCTGTGACACTCCCGACCTCCACATCAACTCCATCCATCCGACTCCGGCAAACTTTAACAATCAGCAAACACAATTTCCCTCAGCGACCGGCTGTCTGAATGATCCCCTGGCTTTCAAAGAAAGGGATCCTTACGGTCCACATTGTCAGGGTGTTTAGTTTACCAGGATTTAAAGTCTGCAACAAGGAGAGGTCAGAATAATGTCACTGTCATTGTCAGAACAATGGTCACTGTTTGTAGACCCGTCTGGCAATTCTGGTGTACGTTAGTAAAACAGCTGTTTTTCAAACTACTGAACAATGACAAACTGCGCCATTTAAATCTGTAGGAAACAGGATCACCCTGGAAAGTCCCCGGCAAAAAAATTAGGATTTTGTGACCCAACTCGGGACAAACAGCACACTGCCTACTCCATCAGGAATACTGCACAACAGGGCGAATCCCATGATTGATTTTGTTTTCCCTCGGAAATCAAATTAAACGTCCATGCAGGTACTTTACAGCACAAGTGCCCACACGCCCACACCAGATCTGACGTCATGTGTGCGATATTTCACGTCATACGTGCGCTGCCCGGCTCGCGCTGAGATGGGTTAATGGGTTAAAAGTATTAATCACGTCACCCTACATACACTGGCGCTCTCAACAGAGTATTTACAAGGCGCGTTATTCCCATTGATGCGAAGTGATGTCAATCACTGACTATACCCAATAGCTTAGGCGGACCAACCAATAGGGCGTTATCCTCGCTGTGCAGCTTCCCAACCCGCTCCGAATTCCCCGTCAAAGGGGAACAAACATCAAAGTATATGTCCGCTTTTTGGTTTATTTCCATTTCCTTCCGAGGGAAGTTGGGGCGTTTGTGAAGCGTCTCCTGCAGCCGGAGTCTGATGTATCACCGAGAGTTAGGAGGGGACAGCTCGGCCCATCGGCCTGATGCTGGCTCCCTAGGGAGGGAGGGATTCCAGATGAGGAGAGAGGGAGAGGGGGACTTTTATAGAAAAGATTTTCTGTAGATGGTGTGAGAGGGAGCGGACAGGATGTTTGTCCCGGTGCGGACAGGAGGGGCTTATCTGTGGAAATATCAGGAGATTCACCACATTAAGGTTCAAACACCGGCAGACTGTTGACCAGCAAGTGGGGCCAATAGTCCGGAGAATTCGGGGAGAGGATTGTTGTTGGGGGCAAGGATGGACCGGCACGGAGACTTATTGAATGACAGGGCAAGCTAGAGGGGCCTTCTCCTGTTCCTGAGTTTAAAGAGAAGGAATAACCAGATTCTGCAGGATATCCATTGGGTGTTGCAGGGACCTGTGCTTGGAGCCCAGTTGTTCCCAAATTGTGAACAGTTTAGCTGAGGGACTAAATTCAACATTTCCAAGTCTGTTATTGACACAAAATGAATATGTAGTGTTCTCGCTCGGCGTGTTAAGATAACGCTGAGCTAAACAGCGAGTTAAACCTTTGTCAATGATGACAGGATCCCAGTAAGATTAACCGTTTACTGTTCACTCTTCCACATTAACGTATGGTGAGAACTGTTGATAAAACAATACAAGATTTGTACAGCAGTTGTTTCCTTCTTAATATTACATTTACATCATAAATACTTGCAAGGTTAAACTACAACAACTACATTACATTAAAGTGCAGCATACAGTCAGAATCTACCTACGCCATTGCCTGCTTTAAATACACTTCAACGCAAACTATCCGCAACTCTTAAATTAACGAAAACATAAACAGTATCGACCGTCGTTACTTTTAACAGGATCGGCGTTAATATTTTAATTCAACATATCGATTATCTCATAACTCACAGCGTTGCTTTCACAATGTTTCTGGTGCGAAGAGAGAAAACGTTGCTGCTGCTTGCGCACGCACATGTCTCGACCCCCACCTTCCCGTTTCTCCAAACCGGTATTTTCCCACAGGACGCGGCGAAACCGGATGTGACGTCATCGTACGCCGCGCTATCTCACAAACAACTTTAAAGAATCCTAACTTTAACTAGAATGCTAACAAACGAATTACTAAGCGAAAATATTATAAATTAAATAACTGCCATAAAGGCAACACACTCCGCGCTTGACCTTCGTAAGGTCACAATGAATATAATACAAAACTTTAGTCTCTAATCAGTCCTTAGGCAGAAGTAGAATGACTTCTGGAACAGGCCTTTGGTAAATTTTCACATCACCTTGGTCGGTAGTTTTCAACTCAACCTTCCTGACACGTCCGTCCCTGCGAGGGAATGAAGCGAGACCAGAACCCATTGGCCAGAGCCTGGACCTGTCTCCATTGCTTTAAGTACAAATCCTTATCGGAGAAGTCACCTAGTGGAGGGGGAGCTCCTGCCCCCTGCGTAAGGAGCATTGAGGGCGAGAGTATGAAGGGGTTTTCCGGCTCGGAAGACAACGATAGAAGTGGTCGTGCATTTATAATGGCTGTGTCCTCTGCCATTAGTGTGCACAGTACCTCGTGGGGCAATGGGGTGCATTGCTGTATCTCAGGTTTCCTTTTCAGGGTTTTCTGCAAGGATGTGAACCGCTTGACTGCCTGCTCTTTGTTGTTTGGCAAGCACTGGCGTGGTTCTCTGAAAGGTAGTGGGGCAACCCCATTATTTGCTTCATCTCTGAAGACCTTGGTGTCCTTTGTTTTTTAAGAAAATGGCATCTTGAGCTGATTGAGTAAGTTTATTATCATGCTCGGTTTGAGCGAAGACTGACTGACCCAGCGTCTTGTCAGTTACTTTACATTTGTTAAAGCCTTGTCGTGCTTCCTTAATACACGTGACACTTGTGCGGGGTTGAAAAATTGAATGGCTGCCACTCTCTAGCACATTGGTCTTGAGTGTGCTAACCGTCGGTTTGTGTACATTGCCAGGGCACACCTCTCCTATCACCACCCAGCCCAGATCCAGGCGTTGCGCAAAGGGGGCGTCGTGTGGTCCATTGACTTGCTGCCTAACCTTGTGTACCCGGATTACATCTCTTCCTAATAGCAGGAGTATTTCTGCTGTTGGATCCAGTTCTGGGATGTGTTTGGCGATGTGGTGGAGATGTGGCTGGTGTAACACCGCACTTGGCGTTGGGATCTCGTTGCGGTTATTCAAAATTTCATTGCACTCTAAGATTGGAGGGAGACAGATGACGACTTTACCATCCAGGGACTCGAGCTGGAGGCCTTCTGCCTTCCTTCCATGAGTTTCCACGTTGCCTAAGCAAGTTCCAAGGTAGAATGGGAACTGCTCACACTCAATGTTGAACAAATCAAAGAACTCTGGACTGACTAGTGAGCGATTGCTCTGATCATCCAAAATTACATAGGTTTTGATGGCCTTGTCTTTGGCTCCTTTAGGGTACACCTCAGTGAGGCAGATCTTTGAACAAGAACGCTTTGACTGAGCTTGACCGCAAACTTCTGTACAGCTCGAGCTGACGACAGTTGTCCTGGAGTGAGCCTCTCCCTCCGGCCGTCCTGTTGTGGGGGTGAAGGAGAGTTGTTGGTTTGCGGTAACGGGCCGGGATGCATGGCCCCATCGTGATTAGTGCTATCACATTCCGGACACTTCACGGCGATCGTACACTCTCTAGCAAGGTAGAGGAACAGCATTTAAAACATATCCTTTTCTCCTTGAGAAGGGTCATCATGACTTCAGGGGGTTTTTCCCTAAACGTTCTGCATTTTCTGAGGGGGTGGGGTTTGTTATGCAATGGGCAATTCTTACTAGGGTCATGGTTAGTTGTAAAGACTTCAGCCTTAAGCACCAAGACGGGTTGATTAATGTTGAAATTGTTCGAAGAGGATTTATCTGGCTTGGTGTAAGCTGTACTGCTTCCTTGACCCATGAGGCTAGGGTCATTTCGCTTCTTCACCTCCCTGCACACAAAACTAGTGAAATCCTCAAAGGCAGGAAATCGACCATTGTGATCTTCTTTGTACTCTGAGGCAACAGACACCCACCTGTCCTGCAGCCCGAATGGAAGTTTGTCCACGATTTGTCTAATCCCGGATGGAGCAGCTAGGTATACTAGACCAGTTGAGTAGCCATCTTCTTTGGCTCCTTGGATCTCCATGAGTAAATCTCTGAGCTCCCTTAAATTAATGTGATCTTTGGCTGACACCTTAGGAAAGTTTTCCAGACGTCGGTATAGCGCCGCTTCAATAATTTCGGGGGCCGCATAGCTCTCCCGAAGTCTCTCCCATGCTTTGCTTAAGGCTTGCTTGGGGTTGTTGATGTACACTGAAGGTATGCGTCTCACTTGTTCGCATGAATCTTTTCCCAGCCATTTCGCCATAAGATCCAACTCTTGAGTTGCTCTGAGCTGGACTCCGTCGATAGCGTTGGTGAATGTGGAGTCCATGCACGGTAATTTTCAGGTTTATCGTCGAACTGGTACAGTCCTGAGGAGACGAGATCTCGTCGTGCTAAATACTGTGCCAGGGGTTCAATTGCAAGTGGCATGCGGCCTGGGGAATTATGTCGGTGGGTATATGACTGAGGGCGTACCTCTGTTATGGACTTTTCTGTTCTGAATTCAGCCTTTGCCTCTCTTCTCGCCAGATCTTGTAAGTTTGGTGTCGAGAAGTATTTGTCATCAGCCCTTTCATTCTTGACTTCATCACGGAGTTGCAAGGGTAAATTGTCTTCCTCGGATGAATGTGATGCAATTGGGTCTCTCTGAGATTGCTCATGACGTGGGGCTTTATCAAATAAGTATGGAGTGGAAGAACGAACCTTCCGGTCTGTTTGAGATTGGACATAGTCGCTTGTGCGTTCCAATCTGGTCTTTTCTGAAGTAGATTTTACGTCAACCAGACCTTGCATTTCTTCAGCATCTTCTATGAACCCTGCTTCCACCCTGGCAGCTTCTTCTTCTCATTCCAGCGTCAGCATTTCTAACTCTGCCGCTATCCTTGCCCTTTCCAACTGGTTTTGGGCTTCTCTGGTAGCCTTTTCCATTTCTCTGGCAGCCTTTTCCTTCTGGTTTTCGGCTTCTCTGGCAGCCGCTTCCATTTTCAATTCTGCTTCTTGTTTGGCGTAGCGCAGTCGCACCCTGGCGGCTTCTGCATTAGCTCTTGCATGGGCGGCCTTACTTGATGATGTCCTACTGCCCCCCTCGCTGGGTGACAACGACTTGACGCTGGATCGAGATGTCATTGCAGCACTTGAACCACCTGATGATGCCACTTTTCACTGTAGTGTTCTCGCTCGGCGTGTTAAGATAACGCTGAGCTAAACAGCAAGTTAAACCTTTATCAATGACGACAGGATCCCAGTAAGTTTAACCGTTTACTGTTCACTCTTCCACATTAACGTATGGTGAAAACTGTTGATAAAACAATACAAGATTTGTACAGTAGTTGTTTCTTTCATAATATTACATTTACATCATAAGTACTTGCAAGGTAAAACTACAACAACTACATTACATTAAAGTGCAGCATACAGTCAGAATCTACCTACGCCACTGACTGCTTTAAATACACTTCAACGCAAACTATCCGCAACTCTTTAACTAACGAAAACATAAACATTATCGACCGTCGTTACTTTTAACAGGATCGGCGTTAATATTTTAATTCAACATATCGATTATCTCATAACTCACAGCGTTGCTTTCACAATGTTTCTGGTGCGAAGAGAGAAAACGTTGCTGCTGCTTGCGCACGCACATGTCTCGACCCCCACCTTCCCGTTTCTCCAAACCGGTATTTTCCCACAGGACGCGGCGAAACCGGATGTGACGTCATCGCACGCCGTGCTATCTCACAGACAACTTAAAACAATCCTAACTTTAACTAGAATGCTAACAAACGAATTACTAAGTGAAAATATTATAAACTAAATAACTGCCATAAAGGCAACACAATCATTATTGACATAAAGCTGACATTTTATATTGCTACTGACAGAGGGTTGTAAACTTCGTGTTTCATGTCTCATCTGAATGTACTTGTGTTTGATGCTGCCACAAGTCAGTGTTTCTCTGTACCTGTACCTTTCCGTACTTGCTCACTTGGCAATAAATTCAACAGGTCCTGAGAAATCTCATTGAGATTTGATTAGTGATGATCATTTTGGCAGCTCAGTAGGTGGAATGTAAATGCAAGACCCTTAGCAGTGTCAATGAGGACAGGGATATTGATAGGGTGGTTATGAAGGCAAACAGTATGCTTAACTTTATTATTCGAGGCATTGAGTTGAAAAGTCAGGAAGTTGTGTTGCAGCTTTTAAAAACTCTGGTTAGACCACATCTGAAGTATTTCATACAGTTCTGGTTGCCTCATTCCAGGAAAGATGTCGGGGCTTTGGAGAGGGCGCAGAAAGTTTACCAGGATACTGCCTGGATTAGAGGGCATGAGCTATAACGAGAGATTGGGCAACTCGGGTTGCTTTCTCTGCAGCCCTGCAGGCTAGGGTGAGACTGAATAGACGTTTGTAAGATTACGAGAGACATAGGTAGAGTAGACAGAAAATGTATGTTTTACAATGGTAGAAATGTCTAACACTAGATGCCATGTACTAAAGGTGAGAGGGGAAATTTTAAAGGAGATATGAGGGGCAAGTGTGTCTTACAGAGAGAGAGGTGGGTCGTTGGAATGTGCTGCCTGGGGTGGTGGCAGATCAGACACATTGGGTACTTTCCAGACACATTTCGATAGGCATGCCGATGTGAGGAAAATAGAAGAATATGGACATTTTATGCAGAAGGGATTTGATTGGTTAATATTCTGATAACATATTTAATTGGTTGAGCACAGCACTGTGGGTTGAAGGGCCTGTTCCTGTGCTGTACTGTTCTATGTTCTGTTTCTGCTGTCGAGACATTTCAGAGTAATGGAGACAGAAGGAGGGAGTGGGAACAACAGGTCAGCTGGAGTCCAATGTGGGAAATGTGAGATCACCCACTTCTGTAGGAGAAACAGAAACACTGGATGTGTTTAAATGGTGAGGGACTGAGGTGCAGTGGGTGGGGAAGGAAGTCAAATTTACATTGTATTGATTGTAAAACTCATTGGTATAAGACTGAAAATTACTTTAACAATTTTTTGTGTTTCGTTGAGATTGCACCTGCAATATGGTGTAAAATCCTGCTCCCCATACTAACACGGGTTATACAGACCAAAGAACAAACTGCCGGAGGAACTCAGTGGGTCGGGCAGCATCGGTGGAGGGAAATGGACCGTCAACATTTCGGGCCGAGACCCTCCCTCTGGACTGAGAGTAGACGGGAAATAGTCAGAGAAAAGAGGTGAGGGGTGGGGATGGGGCAAGAGCTGGGGAGTGAGAGGTGGATCCAGGTGAGGGGGGAAGTGGGAAGGTGGAAACAGTGACAGGGGTGGGAGGTGAGTGATTGTGGCAACACGGAGCTGCAGAAGATGGAAATTAATTCCATAGAGGATTAACAAAGTGATTAGAAAGTATTTGTTATAGGCAGTGCAATGAAGATTCACCAGACTGATCCCTGGTGTGGTGGGGTCATATATAAAGAAAGATCAAATATGATATCCCTTTCATTTAAAGAATCGAGGACTGAGAGGTGAACACATTGAAACGCTCAACATCATTACTGGTTGAACCAGGGATCCCAGTCTCTGAAAAAGGGGGTGGACTGTCCGGGACTGAGATGAGGGGAAATGTCTCCACTCCGAGGGAGATGAATGTCTGTAAATCCCCACCACAGAGGGCTGTGGAGACTGAAGGAGTCTAGGAAATTAGGATTGGGCAGAAAAATGTGGCTGACATGGGGGAGCAGCCGCCATTTGTTAATGTTTAGAGGGGCTGAATGGCCTCCTCCTGCTGTGTCTCACTTGATGTTTCAGTGCTCCTGTCCACTGAGGCCAGAGGAATATGAATAGAAATTAGTGTTTGCACTCAAAGAAATGATTTAAATGAAACCTGCACATTTCACTTTGGGTCTGAATTATGTGTCGGACCGGGATTTGAATCTGACCCAGTGGTGAAGTGAAGGGATCGGGGAATAATTTAAAAATGTAGCTGGTGTAAGTATGAAATAATTTGGAAAATTCAGTGGTGGGTATGCAGTGTTTGTAGGGTAAGGAGCAAAGTCACCGGTTCAAGTGGAAGACCCTCCATCGATTACATGATCCTGTTCCCCGCTCCCATTTTATCGCAGAAATGGTTCCTGATATCACAGTTTTCGACCCAGAAAAAGTTGACCCAAGGACCATCACGGTTCTTTAGGTGTTGAACGAGTATTTCTCTGCTGGGCTCAGATTTCTGGTTCTGCATTTCCTTTGGAAGCAAAGACTGCTATACTGAGAGAATAAGCTCCTATTCCAAATGCTGATATTCAATGGGCTGTTCCGTGTTTACACCAGTAGAAATAGACATCGTCCAGTTTTCAAACCGTCTTTGGAAATTTCCCCTCACTGTTATCTGTCGGTCAGGCAGAGGAAATCAAACAGAAACTCAAGTTAACACACACAAAATGATGGAGGAACTCAGGCTAGGCAGAATCTATGGAGAAGAGTTAACAGTAGAAGTTTCGGGGTTGACATGGCCCGCTACGATCTTTCAGTAGTTCGTATGTGTTACGTTTGGATTTGATAAAGTCAGGACGCTGGAGATCTGCACTAAAAGCGGAAAATGTGTGAAGACATTCTAACGAAAGTTTGTGAACCTGAATTGTTACTTTGGTCCTCTCCCCACAGCTGTTCCTTACATGTTGACCGTTTTGAATAATTCCAGTTTATTTTTAAATTACTTTCACCCTGGAATGGTTTAAACTGATAATGGACGTGCATAGGTGCTCATTTTGTGATGGTTAGTCATTCATTCAGGTGCCTTGCCGTTCGGCGTGGACGATCGTGTCTCTCCATCCATCACGGTCCCTGATCCTCTGAATTGTAGTTGTTGCCTCCCCTGTTTCTAACCATGATGTTAATCCATCTATCGCTTTCACTCTCTGCCTGCCTCTGCTTCTTATTCCTTCCAGATTTCCAGTTGTATCTAAATGTTCTAATGTCTCCCTTCAAATGATGTGTTCAAAGAATTTTGATTGTTGTTTTCTGATTTTTTTTAAAGTAATGTACGCTTTGTTTTCGTTCTCGGTAGAATTTATTCGTTGGTGATCCTGTCCATAAAGGATATGCATAGATTTTTTCTGAGAAAGCACGTCTCTGCTGCATTGATTCTTTTTCCCATTGCATTTGAGACGGTCCATGACTCGCAGCCAGACTTCAACATGGGGAGAATGTTGCAGCTGAGAGTTGTAAGGCGGATGTTAATCGCTATTTTCTTGTTCGTCAGGATGATTCTCATTTCTGTAAATGTTGTTCTTGCCGTTACTATTCTTGCTTTTCTGTCTGTTTCGCATTTGCCATGGGATGTTACCCATGATCCAAGGTACTTGAAGTTGTGAACTTGTTTCAGGATTTCGTTTCCCAATACTATCCTACAGTTTGGAGTATCAGTTTTGTTTGATATTACCATTACTTTAGTTTTCTTTTTGTTTAAAGTTCGGCCAAGTCCTTTGCTCCTTCTGTAGCTCGTAAATAGTAATTTCTGTAAATTTTTTTTTTGTAATTTATTTTTATTGAAGTTCATCATCAAACAAACATTTTCATAAGATGTACTTCAGACAATGTACATATATATCATATATGTCGCAAATCTCCACGTAGTATTTATCTGAGATATACACTTATAGAAAAGAGTGGAAAGAAATAAAAACAAGCAAAAGGAAATAACTATGTACAAGTAGGGAGTGATCATTTACAACATATTCATTGATTGTGCGAATAAAATCAGACCTATAAGGCATTATGTAGTTAAATCATTTTTATCAGTATGAATCAAGTTGTTCCAGTTTATGATTAACAGATGCTGTTATTTCCTCCATTTTGTAATGAAACCCAATTTCCCTCGGGATCAATAAAGTATGTCTGTTAGTCTGTGTGTCTGTTTGTAACTGTCCATTGTAATTTCCATTCAGGCATTTAAAGTTTGGCTCTCCTGTGATAACCATTTCCTAGTCTTTTTTACCAGCCACCAACAGAATATTCATTAAATATTTAACTTTTCAATCATTCTTGAGGTATATATCCAAAATATATGGTTTTACTCTCTAAGGGTATTTCAAATTTAAAGATGTCTTGTAGTGCATTGTGTATCCCCCTCCAATAGTCTTTGATAACAGGGCAGTCCCAAAAATATGATAATAATTTGCATTTTGATTTCCACAATTTCTCCAGCAAACAGAGTTACTATCATAATGGGATTTCTGAGAGGGTGTAATAAAATATCTTATCAAGTTTCTCCATTCAAACTCCCTCCATGTCTGTGAACTGGTACATTTCCTTTGATATCTCCATATTGTTTTCCATTCTTCCTCAGATATAATTATCCCTCCTTCCTTCGCCCATTTTGTTTTAATCTATGAAGTCGAATGTGTTTTAAGATTTGACAACCTTTTATACATGCTTGAAATGATTCTACTACCATTATCTGAATTATATATTTTTCTAAAGAGCTCTATCAAGCATGCACTTGCCTTGGTTACATTTTTAGGCATCTTATTAACATATTGTCGCATCTGTAAATGCCGAGAAAAATCTTGTTTTTCAAATGAGTGTTTCTCTTTAAGCATTTCAAAACTGAACAGTGTTCCTTCTTTCATTATATGGCAAAGAACTGTTATTCCTTTAGCTGTCCAGTCCTTAAATCTCGCATCCAATTTATTTGGTGTAAAATCCGAGTCAAATGCACACCATTTCAGAATTGCAATATTTCCCTGTGGATTATATTCTTTTATAATAGGTTTTTATACTTTAAGAATCAGTTTCACCAATGGGTTTTCAATAGTATTTATGTACCTTTGAAGTTTGTTATCAGCCAAAATTGCTTGTATGGGATGTGAAGTACCCGCTCCTTAATGTTTTTCCTTTGAGCATCATATGATCGGTTGCACCAACATATCACTACTCTTAACTGTGCTGTAAAATAATAATTTATAAGAGAAGGTAGACCCCATCCCCACTTTTCCTTTGCTAATTGCAAAGTTTTGAGACAAACTCTAGGCCTTTTACCTTGCCAAATATACCTTGATAGCATCTTGTTCCACTCATTGATTTGATTTTGATTAATCTCTATTGGTAGGGTCTGAAATAGATATAACTGTCTGGGCAGTATATTCACCTTAATAGACTCAATCCTTGAACTGAGACTGAAAAAAGGAATCAGGTTCCATCTTGCCATGTTTTCTTTATTTTTTTTATAAAGGCTGATAATTATATTCTGATAATTTTGCCAAATCTTTTGCCATAATGATGCCCAAATATTTGAAAGACTCTGTGCGCCATGCCCAGGGGTATCAACTTTCAATTTCTCTTGGTGGGCTATAGTAAGATGAAAGTAACTGGGTTTTATCCATGTTGATCTTGTATCCTGATAATTGATCATACTGTTCAAAGGATTGCATCAAAATAGATAAAGGATATGTTGATTGCCCTAGATAGATCAAAATGTCATTCGTGTAACAGGACAATTTATGCTCTGTCCCTTTAATAGTAATTCCCCTGATATCTTCATTTTGTCTGATGTATTGAGCTAATGCATAGGTGTCAAACTCAAGGACCGCGGGCCATATCCGGCCCGGAGTACAATGATATCCGGCCCGCGAGATCATTTTAGATAGATCTATTATTTTAATTATTAATGGCCCGGCGATATGAAGCCTATGATTGTAAGTTGATACCAATCATAAAAACTAATGCCTGCACAGCAGCCTTTCTCATAAGAAACGGAATTTGTGAAGTGAAACACTTTGTAGTTATAGCAGAGACTGAGACACATGAGAACAGGCTGAAAAAACGGAGGCAATGAAAACTGCGTTCGCCCGCGCCCGACTGATCCAGCCCGCATGAAGCTGCATTTTGCCCAATCCGGCCCGTGACCTAAAATGAGTTTGACACCCCTGAGCTAATGGGTCCAGATATAATGCAAAGAGTAGTGCTGACCATACACGACCCTGTCTTCTGCCCCTTTCTAGGATAAGACTATTTGATAAATATCCATTCATTTTAATCCCTAGCAGTAGGGTTATCATATAGTGTCTGTATAGTTTTAATAATTGTGTCTTGGAAACCAAATCTATGTAAAACTCTGGAAAGAAAATTCCAATTAACCGAATCAAAAGCCGTTTCAGCGTCCACTCTTATCACTATTGCTTCGATTTATTTTTTTGTATATGATCAAAAAGGTGTAGTGTCCTTCGTATTTTGTCTTGTGTTTCGCGTTGTCGTATAAAACCTGTCAGATCGTTACCTATCAGTATGGTTAGAAACTCCTCTAATCGTTTAGCCATGATGGAGGTAATTAAGTGTGTAGTAGTGTATAGTTAAGTGTGTAGTAGAGAAAGGCGATGCGGAACAAGTGGTAAGGAGGACACATGTACAGAGGGATGGTCTGACGGGACATGGAGTTAAATGTGCAGAAAGAATAGGTAAATTTACGAAGGACAAAAAAATTCAAGGGGCGTATAGTCCGATGGGAGTTCGGGGAGCTGGGTTAAGCACAATAGGGAGCGATTTAAACAGAGAGAGGAGAAATGGACGGAAAATTCTATATCTGAATGCACGGTGTCAGAAATCAGGCGGATGAGCTTGAAGCTCAGGTGCAAATGGGTAACTATGATGTTGTTGGGATAACGGAGACATGGCTGCAGGGGGATCAAACCTGGGAAATGAATGTACAAGGGTATACGTGCTATCGTCGGGACAGAAATGTGGGCAGAGGGGGTGGGGTGGCCCTGTTGGTGAGGACTGAGATTCAGTCCTTTGCAAGGGGGGACATAGGATCAGGAGAAGTAGAGTCTGTGCGGATTGAACTGAGGAACAGTAAGGGCAAGAAGACCCTTATGGGTGTAGTCTACAGGCCCCCAAACAGTAGCATGGATATTGGGTGCAAGTTGAATATGGAGTTAACATTGGCATGCGGCAAAGGTAATGTCGCAGTAGTTATGGGGGATTTCAACATGCAGGTGAACTGGGAGAATCAGGTTGGTGCTGGACCACAGGATAGGGAGTTTGTAGAGTGCCTAAGGGATGCATTCTTGGAACAGCTTGTACGAGAGCAGACCAGGCACGAGGATATTCTGGATTTAGTGTTATGTAATGAATAGGATTTAATAAACGATCTTAAAATAAATGAGCCCTCAGGAGGTAGTGACCATGACATGATAAGTTTTTATCTGCAATTTGAGAGGTGTCAGTGTTGCAGTTGATCAAAGGAGACTATGGAGCCACGAGGGAGGAGCTGGCCAAAGTTAAATGGACATATATCCTAGCAGAAAAGACAGTGGAAGAGCAATGGCAGGTATTCTTGGGAATAATGCACAAGGTGCAAAATCAGTTCATCCCCCGGAGAAGGAAGGATTCAAAGGGGGGGAAAGGGGCCACAGTGGTTGACAACGGAAGTCAGAGACTGCATAGCATTAAAAAAAAAGAAGTATGATAGAGCTTAGTTGAGTGGGAAGACAGAGGATTGGGATTTTTTTAAGAAACAACAGAACTTAACTAAAAAGGCAATACGGGGGGAAAACATGAGATACGAACGCAAGCTAGCCAGAAATATAAAGGAAGATAGCAAAAGCATTGTTAGGTATGTGAGGAGAAAGAAGATAGTTAAGAACAATGTTGGGCCCTTGAAGAATGAATTGGGTGAAATTGTTATGGGAAGCAGAGAAATGGCAGAAAAAATTAATGAGTACTTTAGATCTGTCTTCACAAGGGAAGACACAAGCAATCTCCCAGATGTATGGATGGGCCAAGGACATAGGGTAACAGAGGAACTGAAACAGATTGACATTAGAAAGGAAACGGTGATGAGTAGACTGGTAGGACTGAAGGCTAACAAATCCCGAGGTCCAGATGGTCTGTATTCTAGTGTACTAAAGGAGGTAGCTCTGGAAATTGCGGATGCATTGATAATCATTTCCCAATGTTCCTTAGATTCAGGATCAGTTCATAAGGATTGGAGAATGGCTAATGTTATCCCACTTTTTAAGGTAGGAGGGAGGGAAAAAACAGAGAACTAACTAACTATGTTAGTCTAACATCAGTAGTGGGGAAGATGCTAGAGTCCACTATTAAAGATGAAATAGTGGCATATGTAGATAGCATTGATAGGACTGGGCCGAACCAGCATGGATTTACCAAGGGTAAATTATGCTTGACTAATATATTGGAGTTTTTCGAGGATGTAACCAGGAAGTTAGACAAGGGAGATCCAGTGGATGTAGTGTACCGCGATTTTCAGAAGGCATTTGATAAAGTCACTCAGAGGAGATTGGTGGGTAAAATCAGAGCTCATGGCTTTGGGGAGAAGACATTGACATGGATAGAAAACTGGTTGGCACATAGAAAGCAAAAGCTTGCGGTGAATGGGTGTTTCTCGGAATGGCAAGTGGTGACTAGCGGGGGGCCTTAGGGCTCGGTATTGGGACCACAGCTGTTTACGATTTACATCAACAATTTAGATGAAGGCATGGAGAATAACATCAGCAATCACTGCTGGGTGGCAGTGTGACATGCGATGAAGATGCTAGGAGAATTCAGGGTGACTTGGATAGGCTGGGTGAGTGGGCAGATAATTTGCAGATGACATTTAATGTGAAGAAGTGTGAGGTTATCCACTTTGGGATATTATTATCCCAAGGCAGATTATTATCTGAACAGTGTAGAGTTAGGTAAGGGAGAAATACAAAGAGATCTAGGAGTCCTTGTTCATCAGTCACTGAAGGTGAATGAGCAAGTGCAGCAGGCAGTGAAGAAGACTGATGGAAAGTTGGCCTTTATTACAAATGGAATGCAGGACAAGAGCAAGGAAATCCTTTTGCATTTGTACAGGGCCCTGGTGAGACCACACCTGGAATATTGTGTACAGTTTTGGTTTCCAGGTTTACGGAAGGACATCCTGGCTGTAGAGGATGTGCAGTGTAGATTCACAAGGTTAATTCATGGGATGTCCGGACTGTCTTACTCAGAGTGGTTAGAGAGACTGGGCTTGTACACGCTGGAATTAAGGAGATTGAGAGGGGATATGATTGCAACATATAAGATTATTAAGGGACTGGACAAGATAGAGGCAGGAAATATGTTCCAGATGCTGGGAGAGTCCAGTACCAGAGGGCACGGTTTAAGAATAAGGGGTAGGTCAGTTAGGACAGAGTTAAGGAAAAACTTCTTCTCCCATAGAGTTGTGGAGGTGTGGAATGCACTGCGTCAGAAAGCAGTGGAGGCCAACTCTCTGGATGCTTTCAAGAAGGAGCTAGATAAGTGTCTTATGAATAGTGAAATCAAGGGATATGGGGACAAGGCAGGAACTGGGTATTGATAGTAGATGATCAGCCATGGTCTCAGCATGGCGGTGTAGGCTAGAAGAGCCGAATGGTCTTCTTCTGCACCTATTATCTATTGTCTATTGTCCATTGAAAATAACCTATAATCTACATTAAGAATGGATATTGTTCTAAATGACCTGCATTCTATTTTATCCTTGCCCTCTTTCGGTATAGTTGAGATTATCCTTACTTCCAACTGGGTGGCATTTGTGCCTTTCTTAGAGCCCAGTTCAGTGTGTGGAGTAAAACAGGAATTAACTCATTTTTAAATTCTTTGTACCGCTCTGCCATATACCCATCTAATCCTGGTGACTTGCTTAATTTAAGCCTACTAATTGGAGCTTTTAATTCAACTTCAGTTATTTTAGCAGTCATCGTTCTATTTTGTTCTTTGCTTAAGTGGGTAACTCTAGAGAATTCAAGAAGGTGTAAATTTGGGTTATGCATCCCCCTGGAACTTTGTAACATAAGAGATTTGTAAAACACTTCAAGAGCTTCTTGAATTTCGCTTAGCTTTTTTTTTTTATCATTTTCGTTGTTGGGTCCCTAATTCTATGAATTGTATTTTCTGCTATTTTTTTTTCAGTTTCCACGCCAGTATTTTCAAAGGCTTTGATCCACTTTCATAATGTTTCTGTTTCAGAAACATTAAATTTTTCCTGATTTCTTGCGTAGCCAAACTATTAATTCCATTCCTATTTTTTAAAATTTCCACTAATGTATCCTGTGCCAAATTCTATTTGTGTTTTTTCTCTAGTTCCTTCAGCCTATTTTGTAATTCCTCTAATGTTTTATTCCTTATTTTTTCTCCTATGAAGATATCGCTACAAATTTCCTTCTTAAGGCAGACTTCAGTATCCCATAAAATGAGAGACGAAACCTCTCCATTATCATTAAATTCTAAGTAGACACCAATTTCTTTTTTAATTTGTTTCTTAAAGTACAGATCATTGAGTAGTCTTGAATTTAGTTTCCAAATAGTATTCTTTAGTTGTAGGTCAAAATCTACAGATAAATATATAGGTGCATGGTCACTTACATCTATTGCCCCAATTTCTCATGTGTTTACCTTGTCTTTGTCTTTTACAAATGTTATAAAATTATCTATTCTTGTATATACAGAATGGGGAGCAGAAAAATGAGTGTAATCCCTTCTGTCAGGGAAAAGGTCCCTCCATATATCAATTAAACCAACATCCTCAGAAGGTGTTTTAACTTTCTTATGTAAGGATTTTATTTCGAAGGGTTTTCTATTAAAGGAGTCTAAATTAGTCTGTAATTATAAATTTAAGTCTCCCCCACATATCAAGAGACCTTCTGTTTCTGCTACCATAATATCAGTAATTTTCTGAAAGAAACCGATATCACTTCCCAGGGGTAAATGTATGTTCAATAGAGTAACTTAATATCCGTCTATATTCCCCCTTACCATAATATATCTGCCCTCTTTATCTCTGTTATGCCCGCAGCCCCCTCCTTTGTGAGAATCGCAAGAGCATTAGCTGGGGGGGGGGGTCAGTAGACCCAGGAAATGGGAGAGAGACGTGCCGGATGCCTCGTTCCCCAGCGATGCAAAATAATGCGACATTGACCATTGTCTCCTGGAGACCACGTTTGTGGATTGGGGACTATGCTACGTGCAAGCCCTCGGGCAAAGTGGGCTGGTTGAGAGAGAGATTGCATCATCCCAGCCTGATTGACATCTGAGACCCCGTGAGGAAGTATAAAAGAGGGTCTGGGGGAACAACCCCTTTAAACGCACCAGAAGAAACGCTAACAATCCCGTAGTAACGGGAAGCCATTTGAAGGAAGCCACGTGCGTTCGATTCCGTGGCTGGAATCGGTGGCTGGAACCACGGCAAACAGCGTTTAGCTAACAACGGGGAAGCCCGCTCCCCTGACTCAACGGATTTGCTTCATAAAAAAACCCGGGCAAGTTTCTTTTCTCACAAATTTCTCTCTCTCTTCAACAAGTGAATCCCCAGCAGTCCCCAAAGGGTGAAGCGTGCAGGAACTGAGTGCCTTTTATATTTCCATCGGACAATATATTATCCCCTAGTCAAAAGATCGAGCTGTTTCTTATTGATGGGTATTATTAGACCCGCGCTTTTAGATTGAGTAGTGACGACGTATGTTATCTAAATGTTTATATTAATCTTATTTTTGTGCCCCTTTATAAATAAAGACTTTTAAAAATAGTACCATCAGACTTCAACGGACCTCTCTATCTTTGCTGGTAAATGACCTAGTTACGGGGTACGTAACAACTTGAGGATCCCGTCTCGTGATTTGATACCAAATTGTAGGGCCAGTGAATCGGGATTGTAAGTCCAAACTTGGATCTGGTACGCGGGTAGCCAGACGGGAAACCAGCAAAAATGTATGTGGATGAATTTATAGGAAACCCGACTCTGGGGGCGCTAGAGGCGGCCACCAAATCAGACGGTACATTTGTCGAAGGGATTAAACCTCGCAGAGGTGAGGTCGTCAATGAAAAAGCGGGATGTGCGAAGGGCAATAACTCAGTATTACATTGAGAAGGAGCTGTTTGCACCTGAGGTATTGGAAAATATCCCTAAAAAGGTACCAGCTAGAGGGGCGGCTCAGTTAGAGTTGGAGAAATTAAGGTGGGAACATGAAATTAATTTAAAATAGCTGGAAATAGAGAAGGAAAGGGCCGCGTGAGAGAGAGAGAGAGGGCCGAGAAAGAAAGAGAGCATGAATTTCAGCTAAAAGAGCTGGAAGCAGCTGAGAAGGAGAAGGAAAGGGCCGAGAAGGAGAAGGAAAGGGTCGAGAAGGAGAAGGAGGCAGAGAGACACAGGAAACATGACTTGGAGATGGAGAAATTAAAGCAAGAGCAACGAAGTCAGTGTTCGGACCGAGAGGAGCGGTTTGATGTCAGTCGGGTGTTGAGGTTAGTACCCCCGTTCGAGGAGACGGATGTTGATAGTTATTTCTTGCTTTTTGAAAAGGTGGCAGTGAATCAGAAGTGGCCCAGACAGCAGTGGGTGGCGTTGTTACAAAGTGTGTTAAGAGTGAAGGCCCAGCGGGCATATGCGGCGTTGTCCACGGAGGGGGAAGGGGAAGAGAAATATGACCAAGTAAAGGCGGCCATTCTCCGGGGTTACGAGCTAGTAGCTGAAGCACATAGACAAAAGTTCAGAAATCTACGAAAAGGGTGGAATCAGACGTATACCGAGTTTGCCCCTGAGAAGGGTGTGCTCTTGGACCATTGGTGCACCGCGGAAAAAGTGGACGAGGATTATGGGCATCTCAGGGAGTTACTTTTGATTGAGGAATTTAAAGGTTGTGTTTCGGAGGACATCTGGATGTATTTGAATGAGACGCCGAATTTAAGAATTTAAGAATTTAAGACCCATTTAAGAATTTGCTAGGTTCGCGGATGAATATGCCCTAACCCACAAGACAAACTTTTCCTCGAATAAAAGTTCCCAGAGAGACAGTGGGAACGATCGAGAAAGACCGACGAGTAAGGAAGAGGTCCCACCAGGAGCTAGCGGTAAGGTTGAGGGGGAAAGGTAAGACGGCCTGAGGTTTCCGGGCTTGACCTGTTTTAATTGTGGAAAGGGAGGGCATATTGCATCTCGATGCTTTGCTCCGAGGAAAGAGATAGGAAAAGGGAAAGCTGCAGTCCCTATCGGGTGTGCCGTGGTAATCAGTAAATCGACAAGAGAGCACCGGGTAGACAGACTACGAGAAGGATCTGAGACATGTCTGACACACGGAACCATGACTTTGAGGAAGGGGGAACCACCAATTCCCGTAGGAATCTGGAGAGACTCGGGGGCTGAGCTGTCGTTGATCAGCAGTAAGGTACTAGAATTTGGTTGAAAAACGGGCATGGTAGCGGTGAAGGGAATCAGTAAAAAGATAGAAATGGTGCCTTTACATGAGGTCATTATGGATTGTGAGCTGGTGTCTGGACCCTTTGAAATAGGGGTGCCATCAGAGTTCCCGAGAACTGACGCGGACGTCCTTCTCGGTAACGATTTAGCCGGTGGTAAGGTTTGGGCAGCCACGATACCGACCCGTCGACCGGCGATTGCGGTGGCCCCGCCCCTAGAGTCCCAGATCTATCCCGCATGCGCTGTCACTCGCAGCCTGTCGAGAAAGGCAGCTGAGAACAAGAGCAGTTTAAATCTGGCCAGTTTTGATTTGTCCGAGATGTTTCTACCGACCCTGTACCACGAGGGTTTAGAGCGTGGTAAAACGAAGAGTAGTAAAGTGAAAGAGGGTAAGGGAGCAGAGGTAGATCTGCCGTTAGTGAGGAGAAAGTTCCTAGAGGCAGAAAATAAAGATGAGGAACCGATGGAGCGGTTAAGAGGTCCAGAGTTGGACAAGGATGATCTGTCTGGTGTGGCAGAACTGTTTGAGGAAGTTAAAACATCTAAAGGTGTTCCCGATAATGAAATGAGGGCAGCCCTAAATGAAAAGTGTGCCCTTACCTCGAAGAAGTCTGCTGGGTTGGCAGATGAGTTTGTTTCAGCCCGCAGGGTTGAGTTTACTCCGGAAGGGAGTTGCCCAGAGAGTACCTGGGAGAAACGGGGGAACTTAGAATTTTAAAAGGGTACGGGTATTGAAAGCCTGGAAGAGGCCAATGTCCCGTTTGAGTGTGTCTAAGATGGGGATGCACGTGGTACTGAACCGAGTAACGGAGCTCAGAAGAAGTCTGAGCAATTTGATTCAGTGGAACGGGGCTGCCGTCCTTGTGGGTCAGATAGACTTGGTTCAGTGGAAAAAGGGTTAACCTTGGTAACCGTGGGAAGTATGAGTCCCCGCTGTTTGTACTCGAAGGTGGGTTCAAAGTTAATGCAGAATTTAAGAATAGGGAGATGAGGATTATTATTGAAGGAAACTGAAATTCTGTAGTTCCCAAGTCGAATGAAGAAATTTTAAACCCGGCAGATCGCTTACAGAGTGAGCCTGGAGATAGCGGGACCCCCCACTCTATTTTTATGCCAGGATGGAGTGTGAAGAGGCCGATTTCGAAATGCTACTTGAACGAAGAGTTCGAATTAAAAATCAATAGCCTGAAGGGTCCTGACAGAAGGGCTAGCCACCTGGGTAAAATTAAAGAATTGGGTGGAAATGGTCTAAGTTTGGGAACCGGTGTTGATGAAATAACTCCTATGAAAGAGGTGGGCGGGAGTTTACCACGCCAAATTACTCAAGTCGGGGGAACTCACCGGAAAAGAGGCGACGGTTAATGGCGATGCCGTTTTAAACAGCAAAGCAGGTTGTACGGTATTGCGCCAAAGCCTGTGAATAATAAAGACAGCCCCCTTGGAAACCTGCTGGTTAAGTGAAACGACCGAAACGATTAGTATTCACATAAACTTTTGTAGATGCACATAAGCGAAGATCACAACTCTTTAGTTTTGTTGCTGAAAAAAAAAGGTGGTTATTAAGTTGAAGTCTGATGCTACGAGACTTTAGTGAGGTACAAGTTGTTACAATATTAAAGGAAATGCCACTGCAATCGTTAACCGTTTGGATGTTGAATTAAATGCATACCTGTATTGCTCTGTAGTGAAAAGAAAAGCTTGTGTATTGTGTTAGATTCTAAAATCCTGTAAGACTCTGTACGACTCCGTTTTTAACCGCTGGTAAAAAATGCTGTTAAGAGGGGAGGTGTTATGCCCGCAGCCCCCTCCTTTGTGAGAATCGCAAGAGCACTAGTTGGGGAGGAGGGTCAGTAGACCCAGGAAATGGGAGAGAGACGTGCCGGACGCCTCGTTCCCCAGCGATGCAAAATAATGCGACATTGACCATTGTCTCCTGGAGACCACGTTTGTGGATTGGGGACTATGCTACGTGCAAGCCCTCGGGCAAAGTGGGCTGGTTGAGAGAGAGATTGCATCATCCCAGCCTGATTGACATCTGAGACCCCGTGAGGAAGTATAAAAGAGGGTCTGGGGGAACAACCCCTTTAAACGCACCAGAAGAAACGCTAACAATCCCGTAGTAACGGGAAGCCATTTGAAGGAAGTCACGTGCGTTCGATTCCGTGGCTGCAATCGGTGGCTGGAACCACGGAAAACAGCTTTTAGCTAACAACAGGGAAGCCCGCTCCACTGATTCAACGGATTTGCTTCATAAAAGACCCAGGCAAGTTTCTTTCCTCAGCACTTTCTCTCTCTCCAACAAGTGAAAACCCAGCAGTCCCCAAAGGGTGAAGCCTGCAGGAACTGAGTGACTTTTATATTTCCATTGGACAATATATTATCCCCTAGACAAACGATCGAGCTGTTTCTTATTGATGGTTATTATTAGACCCGCGTATTTAGATTGAGTAGTGACGACGTATGTTATCTGAATGTTTATATTAATCTTAGTTTTGTGCCCCTTTATAAATAGACTTTTAAAAATATTACCATCAGACTTCAACGGACCTCTCTATCTTTGCTGGTAAATGACCTAGTTACAGGGTACGTAACAATCTCCAACTTCGAATTTTTTTTCAAAATTTAGCTTACTCGAGATAAGAATAGCAACTCCTCTCCTATGTCCTGATTTATATGAGGAGAAAAATAAACTAGTGAAACCCATTCTCTTTAGTTTTTCTTTATGCTCATTATCACTTAAATGAGTTTCCTGTAAATATACTAGATGGGCTTGTTGATTTTTTTTTATTTCAGATAAAATTCCCTTATGTTTGATTGGATATAATAGCCCACTGACATGAAAAGAAATGTATTTTACTTTGTCCTTAGACATCTGTATTTCTCTGTCAATGTATCATTGAAATTAGCAGAATAAAACTTGATCGATCTACTCCCTGAACAAATAAGAACCAAGAAATGCAAATATTAACAAAAATGGCAACGAATGTGTCACTCCAAGGCTGAGGTCTCTGGTAAGTGACCCTGCGTTGAGCTAACGAGCGAATAAAAAAGAATAACTGAGTAATATGAAATCCACATTATAATATGTATTTCTCGAGATAGGGATATTACCGTCTAATTTTGCTTCCGTTTAGCTTCTCAGCATTTTAAAAGTTAGCCAAACGTTATGGCTCTTCTGGAGGGGGTGAGGGCTGTCTTTGCAAAACTCCCAGTCTCTTCCTGATCCTCTTCTCTTGGCCTCCTCCCGTCTCCTGCCTTCTCGATTCTCGCACTATTTCCCAAGCGGAGCAGAATAATTCCTCTGCCAGGCTTTCCCTCGGTTTGATCACTCTGACGGACAGCCCTCTGGTCTTCATCTCTGTAGTCGCCTCTTCCACTGTCTGATATAGTCGGATCCCATCTTGATAAAACACTCGGAAGTTTAGCAGTTTACGGAGTTTGAAATCTAATCGTTTCTTGCTGTAGTATTCGGTCTGCTTCAGAGCATTCTTTATGTTTCTGCAGGACCCCGGGGGGCGGGGGTAACCTTAGTGGAAATATATTAATTTATCATCTGAAAACACCCTCTTCTTACCTCAGGCCCTTTATAGAATCTCCGCCTTGGTACTGTATCGAAGGAATTTAATTATTATTGAGCGTGGCTTATCTGCTCTATCGCGGGTAGGTTTCGGGACAAGCGCACGATGCGCTCTCTCAAATTCCAGCTCCATTTCAATCTCCAGTTCGAGAACATTCCCGAACGTTCTCCTTCGGGAACGTTGTAGATTCAGATATTTTTCCGCCGTGATCTTCCCTCCAGGTCAAGCATTTTACCTTCTCGTTGATTTAATATTTTTATCATACTACTTAGTATCCGTGCCACGTTTTGAACGCGATCTTCCACCTTCTCAATTCGAATCTCTGACACTGCTAATTTTTGATTGACGTTGGCGAGCTTTGACTTAATATCATGTAGTTGCTGTTTTATATCTTTCTGGAACTCCCGTATCTCTTTCAGAATTTCGATCATATTCGCCACTTCGCTTGAACGAGGCCCAGCGTCTGCCTCGCTAGCACGCGGTCGAGTTGGAGAGCTGCTCGCTGCACTCCTCTCGGGCGCAGGCTCCACAGGGTCGTTTTTTTAAATTTCTATTATTTTTCCCCATTCTTTCCCCCTTATCAGTTCAAATACATCCGAGAAACACTATTTTTTGTGTTAACGGGGCTTCATACGCATTTTCCGGAGCAGATAGTGACTTAAGCTGCCATTCTCGATGATGACATTACTGGAACCACAATATCTGCAAATTTACTTCCCTTTTTGTTATCAGTACTGTATCATCTGCATTGCAGAGGTTGGTGAAATTGTATCCTCCTATACTTATTCCACGTAGGTCTTGTATGGTTCTCATCATGTTTTCACCGTACAGGGAGAACAGGTCTGGTGATAGAACACAACCCTGTCTGACTCTTCGCTTTATTGCCTGATATTTACCAATCTCGTCTACCCGTATGGCTGAACTTTGTTGCCAGCAGAGATCCCTGATTATTCTTGGATCTTTTCCGTCGATATTAATTTCTCTAAGCATTTCCAAGATTACCTGGTGTTTCACTGTGTCAAAGGCTTTTGTGTCATCAAAGAAGCAGAAGTATAAATCTTGTTGTACTTCTATTGGTATTTCGATAATATTCCTGAGAATATAAGTGGCGTTTGATTTTCCTTTGTCTTCGACAAAGCTGCTCAGTTCTTTTTTGATCTCTGGTATAATTTTGTTTCTTATTCTTTGCATGATGATTCTAAGTAGAATTTTTGTGAGTTGGCTCATTAAACTAATTTTTCTGTATTGCCCACACTCCATTGCACCTGTTTTTTTTGGCAGTGTAATGAACATTGTCTTTAAAAGATCTGGTACTTTGCCACTGTTGTATATTCTATTCAATAAGGTTTTTAATTACTCTGCACCAAAATCCTTCAGCGCTTCATACAGTTCAACCAGAATGTGATCTGGTCCGGATGATTGACCCTTTCGCATTTTGTTCATAGCATGTTCCGCTTCTTCTTTCAGTACTGGCAACAACGGTGATGTGTATTCGATTCTTTATTAGCAATTAGCAAGCATACAAACGCGAAACAATTAAACTGAAGTGTAGCCAACATTTAGTTCAACGTATTTGAATGGATAATAATAAAAGATACGACATCTGTCAATCCCCAGCTGTGTACCGCACAGAACAAAGCACAAATATGTAACTCACATAGTTTACCAAACACCGACTGATGCGACTTGTTACCATAAAAAAGCATCATAAATACACAATGCAGAAGACAATGCTGATAGAGAACAGATACATGCACACAGGCACAGCTCTGATACAGGTTCGTCCACCTGAAATATTAACATACTCTCTGTCTTGTTGAATAATTCCAGCACTTTTATTATTTTAAAGATTTTTTACCAGATGCTGCTTTGGATGTGTGGCGCCTACATTGTGTTTAACAAGGGACCATGTAACTATCCGATAATAGCCAGGTGATATGCTCAAAAACATCTTGACACATCACTCCCAGACCAAGACACAAAATTGATTCCTAAAAGTGAACTTCCTGCCATATAGCGAGTAGATACCCTGGAAATTCCTGGTCCAGTGTACAATCCATGGAGAGATCGGAAATGGACATTGTGTGACTGTGGGTGGATGGGTGCAGGTGGATCCGGCCATGTCAAGGCTTCAGTGGACAGGCCCAAGATGTTTGGAAGTGTTTGCCTCAGTTTAAAAACAAAACAGTGTTTTACTTTATACCCAATGAATGTTTGACCCTCCTGTTATTTTTTTTTTTTGTTACAGAACTACAAAAACTAATTTCACCTGTCCTCAAAATGGGTCAATGTTTCAGCAGTGGAAAAGTTCCAGTGGCGTCAACATCAAGAAAGGACCCGGGTATGTTGGCGATGTATTTTAATTTATAAATACTCTGCTGACTCTGCGTCTGGGTTTAACTCAATATCGGCAATTCACAAAATATTTGTGAAAAATGAGCAGAGAGATCAGAGAGAGAGTTAACACCTCTGGGGGAAACACAGTCACATGTGGAAGGAGAATATTTACTGTCTGCTCCTGCTCCTCGAGCAGATTGTGATGCACATTAAAATAGAGAGTTACTCCAGAAGACAAGACCTTCTGCAGATGCTGAAAGTTTTGGGCAACAAAAAGACACAGAAAATATTGGCAGAACTCAGCAGGTCAGGCAGCATCCAAGGAGAGGAATAAACATTTGACGTTTTGGATCAGGACCACACAGAATAGAAAGTAATGTAACAATATCTAGAATTTCTGTCCCCTCATTTTCAGTCCGATGAAGGGCCTTGGCCCCAGTCGTTGATTATTTATTCTCCTCCATAGATGCTGCCTGACCTGCTGAGTACCTCCAGCATTTTGTGAGATATCCCAGAGATTTGCCGAGGAAGGGGTTGACCAGGCAGGCAGACCGTAACCCAGAGCAAAGCGGAGGTGATGGGCAGTACCAGGAGAGTGATGGGTTACTATATTCTCAGGTCCTTTCCAAACACAGAGGTATATTCTTCAGGGTAAAAAAGAGCCCCCTTCAGCAGATGGAACTATAACCCCTCCCACACACCTCCCCCACCCCCCAGCCCAAGCACATTTCTCTCCTCCCCCCATGTTGTGACCCCAGGCCGGGAATTCATCTCCGATCCCCGTCCAGACAAAGCTTCCTCTGGTTACTGATCTGTCACGGGTTGGTTCAAAAGTGTTAATTTTTAAACTGGGAATAGCTGAGACTCTGAAGTTCATCCGTGGCAGCGATGAGTCCTGGGCCATGGGTTATAATCCTGTGGTGGGGATCCAGGAATATAGTATGTGTGGTGTTTGGCGTTCGTCTGAGCTTATTACAACTACAGATGGCACTGGACGTCCCTCCTTCCCCAATAAAGTAAACGTTTTGGACATATAGGAATGGGTCGCGTGGAATTCTATGTGAGACGTGCGAAGATGTGCGAATCTCTCGGGGTAGATTGGTACCCCGTGAATTCGGGTCCCGGGCTATCACATGGGTTTTGACCCAGATATAATGGACTATTGATCAAGCTGTCCGGGCGTATGAAGTGATGAGTTAGTATTTATGTTCTGTGGTCAGATGTTTGGTTCTGCAGTTCCTTTGGAAGCAAAGAAGAAAGTGAGTTGCCTTTCCTTCCCTCAGCGTGAGAGGCTGTGAGTTAGTGGGCTGTTCCGAGTTTGCAGCAGTAAATATGGACTGGGGTTTAGTGTTCAATCCGTGTTTGGAAAGCCTCTCTCACTGCCCCCTGTCTGTCAGATAGTGGGAGTCAAATAGTAATTGCAGAAGGAGAAGCTAAAGACAGACGTATCGATATTACAGTGGTGTAAGGTGAACTATAGAAGCATGAGAGAGGAATTAGCCAGAAGTGACTGGAAAAGAGATCACAGTGGGGCAACAATTTGTGGTAAGATGGAGGATTGGTAAGGT
>NW_026779868.1:0-67000 GCF_030144855.1 Hypanus sabinus
CAATATCCCAGGTGTAGAGAGACCAGAACTGTCCACAATATCCCAGGTGTAGAGACCAGAACTGTTCACAATATCCCAGGTGTAGAGAGACCAGAACTGTCCACAATATCCCAGGTGTAGAGAGACCAGAACTGTCCACAATATCCCAGGTGTAGAGACCAGAACTGTCCACAATATCCCAGGTGTAGAGACCAGAATTGTCCACAATATCCCAGGTGTAGAGACCAGAACTGTCCACAATATCCCAGGTGTAGAGACCAGAACTGTCCACAATATCCCAGGTGTAGAGACACCAGAACTGTCCACAATATCCCAGGTGTAGAGAGCAGAACTGTCCACAAAATCCCAGGTGTAGAGACACCAGAACTGCCCACAATATCCCAGGGGTAGAGACCAGAACTGTCCACAATATCCCAGGGGTAGAGACCAGAACTGTCCACAATATCCCAGGTGTAGAGACACCAGAACTGTCCACAATATCCCAGGTGTAGAGACACCAGAACTGTCCACAATATCCCAGGTGTAGAGACACCAGAACTGTCCACAATATCCCAGGTGTAGAGACACCAGAACTGTCCACAATATCCCAGGTGTAGAGACACCAGAACTATCCACAATATCCCAGGTGTAGAGAGACCAGAACTGTCCACAATATCCCAGGTGTAGAGACACCAGAACTGTCCACAATATCCCAGGTGTAGAGAGACCAGAACTGTCCACAATATCCCAGGTGTAGAGACACCAGAACTGTCCACAATATCCCAGGTGTAGAGAAACCAGAACTGTCCACAATATCCCAGGTGTAGAGACACCAGAACTGTCCACAATATCCCAGGTGTAGAGACACCAGAACTGTCCACAATATCCCAGGTGTAGAGACCAGAACTGTCCACAATATCCCAGGTGTAGAGACCAGAACTGTCCACAATATCCCAGGTGTAGAGACCAGAACTGTCCACAATATCGCAGGTGTAGAGACCAGAACTGTCCACAATATCCCAGGTGTAGAGACCAGAACTGTCCACAATATCCCAGGTGTAGAGAGACCAGAACTGTCCACAATATCCCAGGTGTAGAGACCAGAACTGTCCACAATATCCCTGGTGTAGAGACCAGAACTGTCCACAATATCCCAGGTGTAGAGAGACCAGAACTGTCCACAATATCCCAGGTGTAGAGACCAGAACTGTCCACAATATCCCAGGTGTAGAGAGACCAGAACTGTCCACAATATCCCAGGTGTAGAGACCAGAACTGTCCACAATATCCCAGCTGTAGAGACACCAGAACTGTCCACAATATCCCAGCTGTAGAGACCAGAACTGTCCACAATATCCCAGGTGTAGAGACACCAGAACTGTCCACAATATCCCAGGTGTAGAGACACCAGAACTGTCCACAATATCCCAGGTGTAGAGACCAGAACTGTCCACAATATCCCAGGTGTAGAGACAAGAACTGTCCACAATATCCCAGGTGTAGAGACACCAGAACTGTCCACAATATCCCAGGTGTAGAGACACCAGAACTGTCCACAATATCCCAGGTGTAGAGACCAGAACTGTCCACAATATCCCAGGTGTAGAGACACCAGAACTGTCCATAATATCCCAGGTGTAGAGACACCAGAACTGTCCATAATATCCCAGGTGTAGAGACACCAGAACTGTCCACAATATCCCAGGTGTAGAGACACCAGATCTGTCCACAATATCCCAGGTGTGGAGACACCAGAACTGTCCACAATATCCCAGGTGTAGAGACACCAGATCTGTCCACAATATCCCAGGTGTAGACACCAGAACTGTCCACAATATCCCAGGTGTAGAGATACCAGAACTGTCCTCAATATCCCAGGTGTAGAGACACCAGAACTGTCCACAATATCCCAGCTGTAGAGACACCAGAACTGTCCACAATATCCCAGGTGTAGAGACCAGAACTGTCCACAATATCCCAGGTGTAGAGACCAGAACTGTCCACAATATCCCAGGTGTAGACAGACCAGAAATGTCCACAATATCCCAGGTGTAGAGACACCAGAACTGTCCACAATATCCCAGGTGTAGAGACACCAGAACTGTCCACAATATCCCAGGTGTAGAGACCAGAACTGTCCACAATATCCCAGGTGTAGAGACACCAGAACTGTCCACAATATCCCAGGTGTAGAGACACCAGAACTGTCCACAATATCCCAGGTGTAGAGACCAGAACTGTCCACAATATCCCAGGTGTAGAGACACCAGAACTGTCCACAATATCCCAGGTGTAGAGAGACCAGAACTGTCCTCAATATCCCAGGTGTAGAGACACCAGAACTGTCCACAATATCCCAGGTGTAGAGACCAGAACTGTCCACAATATCCCAGGTGTAGAGACCAGAACTGTCCACAATATCCCAGGTGTAGAGACACCAGAACTGTCCACAATATCCCAGGTGTAGAGACCAGAACTGTCCACAATATCCCAGGTGTAGAGACACCAGAACTGTCCACAATATCCCAGGTGTAGAGACACCAGAACTGTCCACAATATCCCAGGTGTAGAGACCAGAACTGTCCACAATATCCCAGGTGTAGAGACACCAGAACTGTCCACAATATCCCAGGTGTAGAGAGACCAGAACTGTCCTCAATATCCCAGGTGTAGAGACACCAGAACTGTCCACAATATCCCAGGTGTAGAGACCAGAACTGTCCACAATATCCCAGGTGTAGAGACCAGAACTGTCCACAATATCCCAGGTGTAGAGACACCAGAACTGTCCACAATATCCCAGGTGTAGAGACCAGAACTGTCCACAATATCCCAGGTGTAGAGACCAGAACTGTCCACAATGTCCCAGGTGTAGAGACACCAGAACTGTCCACAATATCCCAGGTGTAGAGAGACCAGAACTGTCCACAATATCCCAGGTGTAGAGACCAGAACTGTCCACAATATCCCAGGTGTAGAGACCAGAACTGTCCACAATATCCCAGGTGTAGACAGACCAGAAATGTCCACAATATCCCAGGTGTAGAGACACCAGAACTGTCCACAATATCCCAGGTGTAGAGACACCAGAACTGTCCACAATATCCCAGGTGTAGAGACCAGAACTGTCCACAATATCCCAGGTGTAGAGACACCAGAACTGTCCACAATATCCCAGGTGTAGAGACACCAGAACTGTCCACAATATCCCAGGTGTAGAGACCAGAACTGTCCACAATATCCCAGGTGTAGAGACACCAGAACTGTCCACAATATCCCAGGTGTAGAGAGACCAGAACTGTCCTCAATATCCCAGGTGTAGAGACACCAGAACTGTCCACAATATCCCAGGTGTAGAGACCAGAACTGTCCACAATATCCCAGGGGTAGAGACCAGAACTGTCCACAATATCCCAGGTGTAGAGACCAGAACTGACCACAATATCCCAGGTGTAGAGACCAGAACTGTCCACAATATCCCAGGTGTAGAGACACCAGAACTGTCCACAATATCCCAGGTGTAGAGAGACCAGAACTGTCCTCAATATCCCAGGTGTAGAGACACCAGAACTGTCCACAATATCCCAGGTGTAGAGAGACCAGAACTGTCCACAATATCCCAGGTGTAGAGACCAGAACTGTCCACAATATCCCAGGTGTAGAGACACCAGAACTGTCCACAATATCCCAGGTGTAGAGACACCAGATCTGTCCACAATATCCCAGGTGTAGAGACACCAGAACTGTCCACAATATCCCAGGTGTAGAGAGACCAGAACTGTCCACAATATCCCAGGTGTAGAGACACCAGAACTGTCCACAATATCCCAGGTGTAGAGACACCAGAACTGTCCACAATATCCCAGGTGTAGAGAGACCAGAACTGTCCACAATATCCCAGGTGTAGAGACCAGAACTGTCCACAATATCCCAGGTGTAGAGAGACCAGAACTGTCCACAATATCCCAGGTGTAGAGAGACCAGAACTGTCCACAATATCCCAGGTGTAGAGACCAGAACTGTCCACAATATCCCAGGTGTAGAGACCAGAATTGTCCACAATATCCCAGGTGTAGAGACCAGAACTGTCCACAATATCCCAGGTGTAGAGACCAGAACTGTCCACAATATCCCAGGTGTAGAGACACCCAGAACTGTCCACAATATCCCAGGTGTAGAGAGCAGAACTGTCCACAAAATCCCAGGTGTAGAGACACCAGAACTGCCCACAATATCCCAGGGGTAGAGACCAGAACTGTCCACAATATCCCAGGGGTAGAGACCAGAACTGTCCACAATATCCCAGGTGTAGAGACACCAGAACTGTCCACAATATCCCAGGTGTAGAGACACCAGAACTGTCCACAATATCCCAGGTGTAGAGACACCAGAACTGTCCACAATATCCCAGGTGTAGAGACACCAGAACTGTCCACAATATCCCAGGTGTAGAGACACCAGAACTATCCACAATATCCCAGGTGTAGAGAGACCAGAACTGTCCACAATATCCCAGGTGTAGAGACACCAGAACTGTCCACAATATCCCAGGTGTAGAGAGACCAGAACTGTCCACAATATCCCAGGTGTAGAGACACCAGAACTGTCCACAATATCCCAGGTGTAGAGACACCAGAACTGTCCACAATATCCCAGGTGTAGAGACACCAGAACTGTCCACAATATCCCAGGTGTAGAGACACCAGAACTGTCCACAATATCCCAGGTGTAGAGACCAGAACTGTCCACAATATCCCAGGTGTAGAGACCAGAACTGTCCACAATATCCCAGGTGTAGAGACCAGAACTGTCCACAATATCGCAGGTGTAGAGACCAGAACTGTCCACAATATCCCAGGTGTAGAGACCAGAACTGTCCACAATATCCCAGGTGTAGAGAGACCAGAACTGTCCACAATATCCCAGGTGTAGAGACCAGAACTGTCCACAATATCCCTGGTGTAGAGACCAGAACTGTCCACAATATCCCAGGTGTAGAGAGACCAGAACTGTCCACAATATCCCAGCTGTAGAGACACCAGAACTGTCCACAATATCCCAGCTGTAGAGACCAGAACTGTCCACAATATCCCAGGTGTAGAGACACCAGAACTGTCCACAATATCCCAGGTGTAGAGACACCAGAACTGTCCACAATATCCCAGGTGTAGAGACCAGAACTGTCCACAATATCCCAGGTGTAGAGACACCAGAACTGTCCACAATATCCCAGGTGTAGAGACCAGAACTGTCCACAATATCCCAGGTGTAGAGACCAGAATTGTCCACAATATCCCAGGTGTAGAGACCAGAACTGTCCACAATATCCCAGGTGTAGAGACCAGAACTGTCCACAATATCCCAGGTGTAGAGAGCAGAACTGTCCACAAAATCCCAGGTGTAGAGACACCAGAACTGCCCACAATATCCCAGGGGTAGAGACCAGAACTGTCCACAATATCCCAGGGGTAGAGACCAGAACTGTCCACAATATCCCAGGTGTAGAGACACCAGAACTGTCCACAATATCCCAGGTGTAGAGACACCAGAACTGTCCACAATATCCCAGGTGTAGAGACACCAGAACTGTCCACAATATCCCAGGTGTAGAGACACCAGAACTGTCCACAATATCCCAGGTGTAGAGACACCAGAACTATCCACAATATCCCAGGTGTAGAGAGACCAGAACTGTCCACAATATCCCAGGTGTAGAGACACCAGAACTGTCCACAATATCCCAGGTGTAGAGAGACCAGAACTGTCCACAATATCCCAGGTGTAGAGACACCAGAACTGTCCACAATATCCCAGGTGTAGAGACACCAGAACTGTCCACAATATCCCAGGTGTAGAGACACCAGAACTGTCCACAATATCCCAGGTGTAGAGACACCAGAACTGTCCACAATATCCCAGGTGTAGAGACCAGAACTGTCCACAATATCCCAGGTGTAGAGACCAGAACTGTCCACAATATCCCAGGTGTAGAGACCAGAACTGTCCACAATATCGCAGGTGTAGAGACCAGAACTGTCCACAATATCCCAGGTGTAGAGACCAGAACTGTCCACAATATCCCAGGTGTAGAGAGACCAGAACTGTCCACAATATCCCAGGTGTAGAGACCAGAACTGTCCACAATATCCCTGGTGTAGAGACCAGAACTGTCCACAATATCCCAGGTGTAGAGAGACCAGAACTGTCCACAATATCCCAGGTGTAGAGACCAGAACTGTCCACAATATCCCAGGTGTAGAGAGACCAGAACTGTCCACAATATCCCAGGTGTAGAGACCAGAACTGTCCACAATATCCCAGCTGTAGAGACACCAGAACTGTCCACAATATCCCAGCTGTAGAGACCAGAACTGTCCACAATATCCCAGGTGTAGAGACACCAGAACTGTCCACAATATCCCAGGTGTAGAGACACCAGAACTGTCCACAATATCCCAGGTGTAGAGACCAGAACTGTCCACAATATCCCAGGTGTAGAGACAAGAACTGTCCACAATATCCCAGGTGTAGAGACACCAGAACTGTCCACAATATCCCAGGTGTAGAGACACCAGAACTGTCCACAATATCCCAGGTGTAGAGACCAGAACTGTCCACAATATCCCAGGTGTAGAGACACCAGAACTGTCCATAATATCCCAGGTGTAGAGACACCAGAACTGTCCATAATATCCCAGGTGTAGAGACACCAGAACTGTCCACAATATCCCAGGTGTAGAGACACCAGATCTGTCCACAATATCCCAGGTGTGGAGACACCAGAACTGTCCACAATATCCCAGGTGTAGAGACACCAGATCTGTCCACAATATCCCAGGTGTAGACACCAGAACTGTCCACAATATCCCAGGTGTAGAGATACCAGAACTGTCCTCAATATCCCAGGTGTAGAGACACCAGAACTGTCCACAATATCCCAGCTGTAGAGACACCAGAACTGTCCACAATATCCCAGGTGTAGAGACCAGAACTGTCCACAATATCCCAGGTGTAGAGACCAGAACTGTCCACAATATCCCAGGTGTAGACAGACCAGAAATGTCCACAATATCCCAGGTGTAGAGACACCAGAACTGTCCACAATATCCCAGGTGTAGAGACACCAGAACTGTCCACAATATCCCAGGTGTAGAGACCAGAACTGTCCACAATATCCCAGGTGTAGAGACACCAGAACTGTCCACAATATCCCAGGTGTAGAGACACCAGAACTGTCCACAATATCCCAGGTGTAGAGACCAGAACTGTCCACAATATCCCAGGTGTAGAGACACCAGAACTGTCCACAATATCCCAGGTGTAGAGAGACCAGAACTGTCCTCAATATCCCAGGTGTAGAGACACCAGAACTGTCCACAATATCCCAGGTGTAGAGACCAGAACTGTCCACAATATCCCAGGTGTAGAGACCAGAACTGTCCACAATATCCCAGGTGTAGAGACACCAGAACTGTCCACAATATCCCAGGTGTAGAGACCAGAACTGTCCACAATATCCCAGGTGTAGAGACACCAGAACTGTCCACAATATCCCAGGTGTAGAGACACCAGAACTGTCCACAATATCCCAGGTGTAGAGACCAGAACTGTCCACAATATCCCAGGTGTAGAGACACCAGAACTGTCCACAATATCCCAGGTGTAGAGAGACCAGAACTGTCCTCAATATCCCAGGTGTAGAGACACCAGAACTGTCCACAATATCCCAGGTGTAGAGACCAGAACTGTCCACAATATCCCAGGTGTAGAGACCAGAACTGTCCACAATATCCCAGGTGTAGAGACACCAGAACTGTCCACAATATCCCAGGTGTAGAGACCAGAACTGTCCACAATATCCCAGGTGTAGAGACCAGAACTGTCCACAATGTCCCAGGTGTAGAGACACCAGAACTGTCCACAATATCCCAGGTGTAGAGAGACCAGAACTGTCCACAATATCCCAGGTGTAGAGACCAGAACTGTCCACAATATCCCAGGTGTAGAGACCAGAACTGTCCACAATATCCCAGGTGTAGACAGACCAGAAATGTCCACAATATCCCAGGTGTAGAGACACCAGAACTGTCCACAATATCCCAGGTGTAGAGACACCAGAACTGTCCACAATATCCCAGGTGTAGAGACCAGAACTGTCCACAATATCCCAGGTGTAGAGACACCAGAACTGTCCACAATATCCCAGGTGTAGAGACACCAGAACTGTCCACAATATCCCAGGTGTAGAGACCAGAACTGTCCACAATATCCCAGGTGTAGAGACACCAGAACTGTCCACAATATCCCAGGTGTAGAGAGACCAGAACTGTCCTCAATATCCCAGGTGTAGAGACACCAGAACTGTCCACAATATCCCAGGTGTAGAGACCAGAACTGTCCACAATATCCCAGGTGTAGAGACCAGAACTGTCCACAATATCCCAGGTGTAGAGACACCAGAACTGTCCACAATATCCCAGGTGTAGAGACCAGAACTGTCCACAATATCCCAGGTGTAGAGACCAGAACTGTCCACAATATCCCAGGTGTAGAGACACCAGAACTGTCCACAATATCCCAGGTGTAGAGAGACCAGAACTGTCCACAATATCCCAGGTGTAGAGACACCAGAACTGTCCACAATATCCCAGGTGTAGAGAGACCAGAACTGTCCACAATATCCCAGGTGTAGAGACACCAGATCTGTCCACAATATCCCAGGTGTAGAGACCAGAACTGTCCACAATATCCCAGGTGTAGAGACACCAGAACTGTCCACAATATCCCAGGTGTAGAGACCAGGACTGTCCACAATATCCCAGGTGTAGACACCAGAACTGTCCACAATATCCCAGGTGTAGAGACCAGAACTGTCCACAATATCCCAGGTGTAGAGACACCAGAACTGTCCACAATATCCCAGGTGTAGAGACACCAGAACTGTCCACAATATCCCAGGTGTAGAGACCAGAACTGTCCACAATATCCCAGGTGTAGAGACCAGAACTGTCCACAATATCCCAGGTGTAGAGACACCAGAACTGTACACAATATCCCAGGTGTAGAGAGACCAGAACTGTCCACAATATCCCAGGTGTAGACACCAGAACTGTCCACAATATCCCAGGTGTAGAGACCAGAACTGTCCACAATATCCCAGGTGTAGAGACACCAGAACTGTCCACAATCTCCCAGGTGTAGAGACACCAGAACTGTCCACAATATCCCAGGTGTAGAGACACCAGAACTGTCCACAATATCCCAGGTGTAGAGACACCAGAACTGTCCACAGTATCCCAGGTGTAGAGACCAGAACTGTCCACAATATCCCAGGTGTAGAGACACCAGAACTGTCCACAATATCCCAGGTGTAGAGACCAGAACTGTCCACAATATCCCAGGTGTAGAGACACCAGAACTGTCCACAATATCCCAGGTGTAGAGACCAGAACTGACCACAATATCCCAGGTGTAGAGACCAGGACTGTCCACAATATCCCAGGTGTAGAGACACCAGAACTGTCCACAATATCCCAGGTGTAGAGACCAGATCTGTCCACAATATCCCAGGTGTAGAGACACCAGAACTGTCCACAATATCCCAGGTGTAGAGACACCAGAACTGTCCACAATATCCCAGGTGTAGAGACCAGAACTGTCCACAATATCCCAGGTGTAGAGACACCAGAACTGTCCACAATATCCCAGGTGTAGAGACCAGAACTGTCCACAATATCCCAGGTGTAGAGACACCAGAACTGTCCATAATACCCCAGGTGTAGAGACCAGAACTGTCCACAATATCCCAGGTGTGGAGACACCAGAACTGTCCACAATATCCCAGGTGTAGAGACACCAGAACTGTCCACAATATCCCAGGTGTAGAGACCAGAACTGTCCACAATATCCCAGGTGTAGAGACCAGAACTGTCCACAATATCCCAGGTGTAGAGACACCAGAACTGTCCACAATATCCCAGGTGTAGAGAGACCAGAACTGTCCACAATATCCCAGGTGTAGACACCAGAACTGTCCACAATATCCCAGGTGTAGAGACCAGAACTGTCCACAATATCCCAGGTGTAGAGACACCAGAACTGTCCACAATCTCCCAGGTGTAGAGACACCAGAACTGTCCACAATATCCCAGGTGTAGAGACACCAGAACTGTCCACAATATCCCAGGTGTAGAGACACCAGAACTGTCCACAGTATCCCAGGTGTAGAGACCAGAACTGTCCACAATATCCCAGGTGTAGAGACACCAGAACTGTCCACAATATCCCAGGTGTAGAGACCAGAACTGTCCACAATATCCCAGGTGTAGAGACCAGAACTGTCCACAATATCCCAGGTGTAGAGACCAGGACTGTCCACAATATCCCAGGTGTAGAGACACCAGAACTGTCCACAATATCCCAGGTGTAGAGACACCAGAACTGTCCACAATATCCCAGGTGTAGAGACACCAGAACTGTCCACAATATCCCAGGTGTAGAGACCAGAACTGTCCACAATATCCCAGGTGTAGAGACACCAGAACTGTCCACAATATCCCAGGTGTAGAGACACCAGAACTGTCCACAATATCCCAGGTGTAGAGACCAGAACTGACCACAATATCCCAGGTGTAGAGACCAGAACTGTCCACAATATCCCAGGTGTAGAGACCAGAACTGTCCACAATATCCCAGGTGTAGAGACACCAGAACTGTCCACAATATCCCAGGTGTAGAGACACCAGAACTGTCCACAATATCCCAGGTGTAGAGACACCAGAACTGTCCACAATATCCCAGGTGTGGAGACACCAGAACTGTCCACAATATCCCAGGTGTAGAGACCAGAACTGTTCACAATATCCCAGGTGTAGAGACACCAGAACTGTTCACAATATCCCAGGTGTGGAGACACCAGAACTGTCCATAATATCCCAGGTGTAGAGACACCAGAACTGTCCACAATATCCCAGGTGTAGAGACACCAGAACTGTCCACAATATCCCAGGTGTAGAGACCAGAACTGTCCACAATATCCCAGGTGTAGAGACCAGAACTGTCCACAATATCCCAGGTGTAGAGACACCAGAACTGTCCACAATATCCCAGGTGTAGAGACACCAGAAATGTCCATAATATCCCAGGTGTAGAGACACCAGAACTGTCCACAATATCCCAGGTGTAGAGACACCGGAACTGTCCACAATATCCCAGGTGTAGAGAGACCAGAACTGTCCACAATATCCCAGGTGTAGAGAGACCAGAACTGTCCACAATATCCCAGGTGTAGAGAGACCAGAACTGTCCACAATATCCCATGTGTAGAGACCAGAACTGTCCACAATATCCCAGGTGTAGAGACACCAGAACTGTCCACAATATCCCAGGTGTAGAGACACCAGATCTGTCCACAATATCCCAGGTGTAGAGACACCAGAACTGTCCACAATATCCCAGGTGTAGAGACACCAGAACTGTCCACAATATCCCAGGTGTAGAGAGACCAGAACTGTCCTCAATATCCCAGGTGTAGAGACACCAGAACTGTCCACAATATCGCAGGTGTAGAGACCAGAACTGTCCACAATATCCCAGGTGTAGAGACACCAGAACTGTCCACAATAACCCAGGTGTAGAGACCAGAACTGTCCACAATATCCCAGGTGTAGAGACCAGAACTGTCCACAATATCCCAGGTGTAGAGACCAGAACTGTCCACAATATCCCAGGTGTAGAGAGACCAGAACTATCCACAATATCCCAGGTGTAGAGACACCAGAACTGTCCACAATATCGCAGGTGTAGAGACCAGAACTGTCCACAATATCCCAGGTGTAGAGACCAGAACTGTCCACTATATCCCAGGTGTAGAGACCAGAACTGTCCACTATATCCCAGGTGTAGAGACCAGAACTGTCCACAATATCCCAGGTGTAGAGACCAGAACTGTCCACAATATCCCAGGTGTAGAGACCAGAACTGTCCACAATATCCCAGGTGTAGACACCAGAATTGTCCACAATATCCCAGGTGTAGAGAGACCAGAACTGTCCACAATATCCCAGGTGTAGAGACACCAGAACTGTCCACAATATCCCAGGTGTAGAGACCAGAACTGTCCACAATATCCCAGCTGTAGAGACACCAGAACTGTCCACAATATCCCAGGTGTAGAGACCAGAACTGTCCACAATATCCCAGGTGTAGAGACACCAGAACTGTCCACAATATCCCAGGTGTAGAGACCAGAACTGTCCACAATATCGCAGGTGTAGAGACACCAGAACTGTCCACAATATCCCAGGTGTAGAGACACCAGAACTGTCCACAATATCCCAGGTGTAGAGACCAGAACTGTCCACAATATCCCAGGTGTAGAGACACCAGAACTGTCCACAATATCCCAGGTGTAGAGACACCAGAACTGTCCACAATATCCCAGGTGTAGAGACACCAGAACTGTCCACAATATCCCAGGTGTAGAGACACCAGAACTGTCCACAATATCCCAGGTGTAGAGACCAGAACTGTCCACAATATCCCAGGTGTAGAGACACCAGAACTGTCCACAATATCCCAGGTGTAGAGACCAGAACTGTCCACAATATCCCAGGTGTAGAGACACCAGAACTGTCCACAATATCCCAGGTGTAGAGATACCAGAACTGTCCTCAATATCCCAGGTGTAGAGACACCAGAACTGTCCACAATATCCCAGCTGTAGAGACACCAGAACTGTCCACAATATCCCAGGTGTAGAGACCAGAACTGTCCACAATATCCCAGGTGTAGAGACCAGAACTGTCCACAATATCCCAGGTGTAGAGACCAGAACTGTCCACAATATCCCAGGTGTAGAGACACCAGAACTGTCCACAATATCCCAGGTGTAGAGACCAGAACTGTCCACAATATCCCAGGTGTAGAGACACCAGAACTGTCCACTATATCCCAGGTGTAGAGACACCAGAACTGTCCACAAAATCCCAGGTGTAGAGAGACCAGAACTGTCCTCAATATCCCAGGTGTAGAGACACCAGAACTGTCCACAATATCCCAGGTGTAGAGACCAGAACTGTCCACAATATCCCAGGTGTAGAGACCAGAACTGTCCACAATATCCCAGGTGTAGAGACACCAGAACTGTCCACAATATCCCAGGTGTAGAGAGACCAGAACTGTCCACAATATCCCAGGTGTAGACACCAGAACTGTCCACAATATCCCAGGTGTAGAGACCAGAACTGTCCACAATATCCCAGGTGTAGAGACACCAGAACTGTCCACAATCTCCCAGGTGTAGAGACACCAGAACTGTCCACAATATCCCAGGTGTAGAGACACCAGAACTGTCCACAATATCCCAGGTGTAGAGACACCAGAACTGTCCACAGTATCCCAGGTGTAGAGACCAGAACTGTCCACAATATCCCAGGTGTAGAGACACCAGAACTGTCCACAATATCCCAGGTGTAGAGACCAGAACTGTCCACAATATCCCAGGTGTAGAGACCAGAACTGTCCACAATATCCCAGGTGTAGAGACCAGGACTGTCCACAATATCCCAGGTGTAGAGACACCAGAACTGTCCACAATATCCCAGGTGTAGAGACACCAGAACTGTCCACAATATCCCAGGTGTAGAGACACCAGAACTGTCCACAATATCCCAGGTGTAGAGACCAGAACTGTCCACAATATCCCAGGTGTAGAGACACCAGAACTGTCCACAATATCCCAGGTGTAGAGACACCAGAACTGTCCACAATATCCCAGGTGTAGAGACCAGAACTGACCACAATATCCCAGGTGTAGAGACCAGAACTGTCCACAATATCCCAGGTGTAGAGACCAGAACTGTCCACAATATCCCAGGTGTAGAGACACCAGAACTGTCCACAATATCCCAGGTGTAGAGACACCAGAACTGTCCACAATATCCCAGGTGTAGAGACACCAGAACTGTCCACAATATCCCAGGTGTGGAGACACCAGAACTGTCCACAATATCCCAGGTGTAGAGACCAGAACTGTTCACAATATCCCAGGTGTAGAGACACCAGAACTGTTCACAATATCCCAGGTGTGGAGACACCAGAACTGTCCATAATATCCCAGGTGTAGAGACACCAGAACTGTCCACAATATCCCAGGTGTAGAGACACCAGAACTGTCCACAATATCCCAGGTGTAGAGACCAGAACTGTCCACAATATCCCAGGTGTAGAGACCAGAACTGTCCACAATATCCCAGGTGTAGAGACACCAGAACTGTCCACAATATCCCAGGTGTAGAGACACCAGAAATGTCCATAATATCCCAGGTGTAGAGACACCAGAACTGTCCACAATATCCCAGGTGTAGAGACACCGGAACTGTCCACAATATCCCAGGTGTAGAGAGACCAGAACTGTCCACAATATCCCAGGTGTAGAGAGACCAGAACTGTCCACAATATCCCAGGTGTAGAGAGACCAGAACTGTCCACAATATCCCATGTGTAGAGACCAGAACTGTCCACAATATCCCAGGTGTAGAGACACCAGAACTGTCCACAATATCCCAGGTGTAGAGACACCAGATCTGTCCACAATATCCCAGGTGTAGAGACACCAGAACTGTCCACAATATCCCAGGTGTAGAGACACCAGAACTGTCCACAATATCCCAGGTGTAGAGAGACCAGAACTGTCCTCAATATCCCAGGTGTAGAGACACCAGAACTGTCCACAATATCGCAGGTGTAGAGACCAGAACTGTCCACAATATCCCAGGTGTAGAGACACCAGAACTGTCCACAATAACCCAGGTGTAGAGACCAGAACTGTCCACAATATCCCAGGTGTAGAGACCAGAACTGTCCACAATATCCCAGGTGTAGAGACCAGAACTGTCCACAATATCCCAGGTGTAGAGAGACCAGAACTATCCACAATATCCCAGGTGTAGAGACACCAGAACTGTCCACAATATCGCAGGTGTAGAGACCAGAACTGTCCACAATATCCCAGGTGTAGAGACCAGAACTGTCCACTATATCCCAGGTGTAGAGACCAGAACTGTCCACTATATCCCAGGTGTAGAGACCAGAACTGTCCACAATATCCCAGGTGTAGAGACCAGAACTGTCCACAATATCCCAGGTGTAGAGACCAGAACTGTCCACAATATCCCAGGTGTAGACACCAGAATTGTCCACAATATCCCAGGTGTAGAGAGACCAGAACTGTCCACAATATCCCAGGTGTAGAGACACCAGAACTGTCCACAATATCCCAGGTGTAGAGACCAGAACTGTCCACAATATCCCAGCTGTAGAGACACCAGAACTGTCCACAATATCCCAGGTGTAGAGACCAGAACTGTCCACAATATCCCAGGTGTAGAGACACCAGAACTGTCCACAATATCCCAGGTGTAGAGACCAGAACTGTCCACAATATCGCAGGTGTAGAGACACCAGAACTGTCCACAATATCCCAGGTGTAGAGACACCAGAACTGTCCACAATATCCCAGGTGTAGAGACCAGAACTGTCCACAATATCCCAGGTGTAGAGACACCAGAACTGTCCACAATATCCCAGGTGTAGAGACACCAGAACTGTCCACAATATCCCAGGTGTAGAGACACCAGAACTGTCCACAATATCCCAGGTGTAGAGACACCAGAACTGTCCACAATATCCCAGGTGTAGAGACCAGAACTGTCCACAATATCCCAGGTGTAGAGACACCAGAACTGTCCACAATATCCCAGGTGTAGAGACCAGAACTGTCCACAATATCCCAGGTGTAGAGACACCAGAACTGTCCACAATATCCCAGGTGTAGAGATACCAGAACTGTCCTCAATATCCCAGGTGTAGAGACACCAGAACTGTCCACAATATCCCAGCTGTAGAGACACCAGAACTGTCCACAATATCCCAGGTGTAGAGACCAGAACTGTCCACAATATCCCAGGTGTAGAGACCAGAACTGTCCACAATATCCCAGGTGTAGAGACCAGAACTGTCCACAATATCCCAGGTGTAGAGACACCAGAACTGTCCACAATATCCCAGGTGTAGAGACCAGAACTGTCCACAATATCCCAGGTGTAGAGACACCAGAACTGTCCACTATATCCCAGGTGTAGAGACACCAGAACTGTCCACAAAATCCCAGGTGTAGAGAGACCAGAACTGTCCTCAATATCCCAGGTGTAGAGACACCAGAACTGTCCAGAATATCCTAGGAGTAGAGACACCAGAAATGTCCACAATATCCCAGGTGTAGAGACCAGAACTGTCCACAATATCCCAGGTGTAGAGACCAGAACTGTCCACAATATCCCAGTTGTAGATACACCAGAACTGTCCACAATATCCCAGGTGTAGACAGACCAGAACTGTCCACTATATCGCAGGTGTAGAGAGACCAGAACTGTCCACAATATCCCAGGTGTAGAGACACCAGAACTGTCCACAATATCCCAGGTGTAGAGACCAGAACTGTCCACAATATCCCAGGTGTAGAGACCAGAACTGTCCACAATATCCCAGGTGTAGAGACCAGAACTGTCCCCAATATCCCAGGTGTAGAGACACCAGAACTGTCCACAATATCCCAGGTGTAGAGACCAGAACTGTCCACAATATCCCAGGTGTAGAGACACCAGAACTGTCCACAATATCCCAGGTGTAGATACCAGAACTGACCACAATATCCCAGGTGTAGAGACCAGAACTGTCCACAATATCCCAGGTGTAGAGACACCAGAACTGTCCACAATATCCCAGCTGTAGAGACCAGAACTGTCCACAATATCCCAGGTGTAGAGACACCAGAACTGTCCACAATATCCCAGGTGTAGACACCTGAACTGTCCTCAATATCCCAGGTGTAGAGACACCAGAACTGTCCACAATATCCCAGGTGTAGAGACCAGAACTGTCCACAATATCCCAGGTGTAGAGACACCAGAACTGTCCACAATATCCCAGGTGTAGAGACACCAGAACTGTCCACACTATCCCAGGTGTAGAGAGACCAGAACTGTCCACAATATCCCAGGTGTAGAGACACCAGAACTGTCCACAATATCCCAGGTGTAGAGATACCAGAACTGTCCACAATATCCCAGGTGTAGAGACACCAGAACTGTCCACAATATCCCAGGTGTAGAGACACCAGAACTGTCCACAATATCCCAGGTGTAGAGACACCAGAACTGTCCACAGTATCCCAGGTGTAGAGACCAGAACTGTCCACAATATCCCAGGTGTAGAGACCAGAACTGTCCACAATATCCCAGGTGTAGAGACCAGAACTGTCCACAATATCCCAGGTGTAGAGACCAGAACTGTCCACAATATCCCAGGTGTAGAGACACCAGAACTGTCCACAATATCCCAGGTGTAGAGACACCAGAACTGTCCACAATATCCCAGGTGTAGAGAGACCAGAACTGTCCACAATATCCCAGGTGTAGACACCAGAACTGTCCACAATATCGCAGGTGTAGAGACCAGAACTGTCCACAATATCCCAGGTGTAGAGACACCAGAACTGTCCACAATCTCCCAGGTGTAGAGACACCAGAACTGTCCACAATATCCCAGGTGTAGAGACACCAGAACTGTCCACAATATCCCAGGTGTAGAGACACCAGAACTGTCCACAGTATCCCAGGTGTAGAGACCAGAACTGTCCACAATATCCCAGGTGTAGAGACACCAGAACTGTCCACAATATCCCAGGTGTAGAGACCAGAACTGTCCACAATATCCCAGGTGTAGAGACACCAGAACTGTCCACAATATCCCAGGTGTTGAGACCAGAACTGACCACAATATCCCAGGTGTAGAGACCAGGACTGTCCACAATATCCCAGGTGTAGAGACACCAGAACTGTCCACAATATCCCAGGTGTAGAGACCAGAACTGTCCACAATATCCCAGGTGTAGAGACACCAGAACTGTCCACAATATCCCAGGTGTAGAGACACCAGAACTGTCCACAATATCCCAGGTGTAGAGACCAGAACTGTCCACAATATCCCAGGTGTAGAGACACCAGAACTGTCCACAATATCCCAGGTGTAGAGACACCAGAACTGTCCACAATATCCCAGGTGTAGAGACCAGAACTGACCACAATATCCCAGGTGTAGAGACCAGAACTGTCCACAATATCCCAGGTGTAGAGACCAGAACTGTCCACAATATCCCAGGTGTAGAGACACCAGAACTGTCCACAATATCCCAGGTGTAGAGACACCAGAACTGTCCACAATATCCCAGGTGTAGAGACACCAGAACTGTCCACAATATCCCAGGTGTGGAGACACCAGAACTGTCCACAATATCCCAGGTGTAGAGACCAGAACTGTCCACAATATCCCAGGTGTAGAGACACCAGAACTGTCCACAATATCCCAGCTGTAGAGACCAGAACTGTCCACAATATCCCAGGTGTAGAGACACCAGAACTGTCCACAATATCCCAGGTGTAGACACCTGAACTGTCCTCAATATCCCAGGTGTAGAGACACCAGAACTGTCCACAATATCCCAGGTGTAGAGACCAGAACTGTCCACAATATCCCAGGTGTAGAGACACCAGAACTGTCCACAATATCCCAGGTGTAGAGACACCAGAACTGTCCACACTATCCCAGGTGTAGAGAGACCAGAACTGTCCACAATATCCCAGGTGTAGAGACACCAGAACTGTCCACAATATCCCAGGTGTAGAGATACCAGAACTGTCCACAATATCCCATGTGTAGAGACACCAGAACTGTCCACAATATCCCAGGTGTAGAGACACCAGAACTGTCCACAATATCCCAGGTGTAGAGACACCAGAACTGTCCACAGTATCCCAGGTGTAGAGACCAGAACTGTCCACAATATCCCAGGTGTAGAGACCAGAACTGTCCACAATATCCCAGGTGTAGAGACCAGAACTGTCCACAATATCCCAGGTGTAGAGACCAGAACTGTCCACAATATCCCAGGTGTAGAGACACCAGAACTGTCCACAATATCCCAGGTGTAGAGACACCAGAACTGTCCACAATATCCCAGGTGTAGAGAGACCAGAACTGTCCACAATATCCCAGGTGTAGAGACCAGAACTGTCCACAATATCGCAGGTGTAGAGACCAGAACTGTCCACAATATCCCAGGTGTAGAGACACCAGAACTGTCCACAATCTCCCAGGTGTAGAGACACCAGATCTGTCCACAATATCCCAGGTGTAGAGACCAGAACTGTCCACAATATCCCAGGTGTAGAGACACCAGAACTGTCCACAATATCCCAGGTGTAGAGACCAGGACTGTCCACAATATCCCAGGTGTAGACACCAGAACTGTCCACAATATCCCAGGTGTAGAGACACCAGAACTGTCCACAATATCCCAGGTGTAGAGACCAGAACTGTCCACAATATCCCAGGTGTAGAGACCAGAACTGTCCACAATATCCCAGGTGTAGAGACACCAGAACTGTACACAATATCCCAGGTGTAGAGAGACCAGAACTGTCCACAATATCCCAGGTGTAGACACCAGAACTGTCCACAATATCCCAGGTGTAGAGACCAGAACTGTCCACAATATCCCAGGTGTAGAGACACCAGAACTGTCCACAATCTCCCAGGTGTAGAGACACCAGAACTGTCCACAATATCCCAGGTGTAGAGACACCAGAACTGTCCACAATATCCCAGGTGTAGAGACACCAGAACTGTCCACAGTATCCCAGGTGTAGAGACCAGAACTGTCCACAATATCCCAGGTGTAGAGACACCAGAACTGTCCACAATATCCCAGGTGTAGAGACCAGAACTGTCCACAATATCCCAGGTGTAGAGACACCAGAACTGTCCACAATATCCCAGGTGTAGAGACCAGAACTGACCACAATATCCCAGGTGTAGAGACCAGGACTGTCCACAATATCCCAGGTGTAGAGACACCAGAACTGTCCACAATATCCCAGGTGTAGAGACCAGATCTGTCCACAATATCCCAGGTGTAGAGACACCAGAACTGTCCACAATATCCCAGGTGTAGAGACACCAGAACTGTCCACAATATCCCAGGTGTAGAGACCAGAACTGTCCACAATATCCCAGGTGTAGAGACACCAGAACTGTCCACAATATCCCAGGTGTAGAGACCAGAACTGTCCACAATATCCCAGGTGTAGAGACACCAGAACTGTCCATAATACCCCAGGTGTAGAGACCAGAACTGTCCACAATATCCCAGGTGTGGAGACACCAGAACTGTCCACAATATCCCAGGTGTAGAGACACCAGAACTGTCCACAATATCCCAGGTGTAGAGACCAGAACTGTCCACAATATCCCAGGTGTAGAGACCAGAACTGTCCACAATATCCCAGGTGTAGAGACACCAGAACTGTCCACAATATCCCAGGTGTAGAGAGACCAGAACTGTCCACAATATCCCAGGTGTAGACACCAGAACTGTCCACAATATCCCAGGTGTAGAGACCAGAACTGTCCACAATATCCCAGGTGTAGAGACACCAGAACTGTCCACAATCTCCCAGGTGTAGAGACACCAGAACTGTCCACAATATCCCAGGTGTAGAGACACCAGAACTGTCCACAATATCCCAGGTGTAGAGACACCAGAACTGTCCACAGTATCCCAGGTGTAGAGACCAGAACTGTCCACAATATCCCAGGTGTAGAGACACCAGAACTGTCCACAATATCCCAGGTGTAGAGACCAGAACTGTCCACAATATCCCAGGTGTAGAGACCAGAACTGTCCACAATATCCCAGGTGTAGAGACCAGGACTGTCCACAATATCCCAGGTGTAGAGACACCAGAACTGTCCACAATATCCCAGGTGTAGAGACACCAGAACTGTCCACAATATCCCAGGTGTAGAGACACCAGAACTGTCCACAATATCCCAGGTGTAGAGACCAGAACTGTCCACAATATCCCAGGTGTAGAGACACCAGAACTGTCCACAATATCCCAGGTGTAGAGACACCAGAACTGTCCACAATATCCCAGGTGTAGAGACCAGAACTGACCACAATATCCCAGGTGTAGAGACCAGAACTGTCCACAATATCCCAGGTGTAGAGACCAGAACTGTCCACAATATCCCAGGTGTAGAGACACCAGAACTGTCCACAATATCCCAGGTGTAGAGACACCAGAACTGTCCACAATATCCCAGGTGTAGAGACACCAGAACTGTCCACAATATCCCAGGTGTGGAGACACCAGAACTGTCCACAATATCCCAGGTGTAGAGACCAGAACTGTTCACAATATCCCAGGTGTAGAGACACCAGAACTGTTCACAATATCCCAGGTGTGGAGACACCAGAACTGTCCATAATATCCCAGGTGTAGAGACACCAGAACTGTCCACAATATCCCAGGTGTAGAGACACCAGAACTGTCCACAATATCCCAGGTGTAGAGACCAGAACTGTCCACAATATCCCAGGTGTAGAGACCAGAACTGTCCACAATATCCCAGGTGTAGAGACACCAGAACTGTCCACAATATCCCAGGTGTAGAGACACCAGAAATGTCCATAATATCCCAGGTGTAGAGACACCAGAACTGTCCACAATATCCCAGGTGTAGAGACACCGGAACTGTCCACAATATCCCAGGTGTAGAGAGACCAGAACTGTCCACAATATCCCAGGTGTAGAGAGACCAGAACTGTCCACAATATCCCAGGTGTAGAGAGACCAGAACTGTCCACAATATCCCATGTGTAGAGACCAGAACTGTCCACAATATCCCAGGTGTAGAGACACCAGAACTGTCCACAATATCCCAGGTGTAGAGACACCAGATCTGTCCACAATATCCCAGGTGTAGAGACACCAGAACTGTCCACAATATCCCAGGTGTAGAGACACCAGAACTGTCCACAATATCCCAGGTGTAGAGAGACCAGAACTGTCCTCAATATCCCAGGTGTAGAGACACCAGAACTGTCCACAATATCGCAGGTGTAGAGACCAGAACTGTCCACAATATCCCAGGTGTAGAGACACCAGAACTGTCCACAATAACCCAGGTGTAGAGACCAGAACTGTCCACAATATCCCAGGTGTAGAGACCAGAACTGTCCACAATATCCCAGGTGTAGAGACCAGAACTGTCCACAATATCCCAGGTGTAGAGAGACCAGAACTATCCACAATATCCCAGGTGTAGAGACACCAGAACTGTCCACAATATCGCAGGTGTAGAGACCAGAACTGTCCACAATATCCCAGGTGTAGAGACCAGAACTGTCCACTATATCCCAGGTGTAGAGACCAGAACTGTCCACTATATCCCAGGTGTAGAGACCAGAACTGTCCACAATATCCCAGGTGTAGAGACCAGAACTGTCCACAATATCCCAGGTGTAGAGACCAGAACTGTCCACAATATCCCAGGTGTAGACACCAGAATTGTCCACAATATCCCAGGTGTAGAGAGACCAGAACTGTCCACAATATCCCAGGTGTAGAGACACCAGAACTGTCCACAATATCCCAGGTGTAGAGACCAGAACTGTCCACAATATCCCAGCTGTAGAGACACCAGAACTGTCCACAATATCCCAGGTGTAGAGACCAGAACTGTCCACAATATCCCAGGTGTAGAGACACCAGAACTGTCCACAATATCCCAGGTGTAGAGACCAGAACTGTCCACAATATCGCAGGTGTAGAGACACCAGAACTGTCCACAATATCCCAGGTGTAGAGACACCAGAACTGTCCACAATATCCCAGGTGTAGAGACCAGAACTGTCCACAATATCCCAGGTGTAGAGACACCAGAACTGTCCACAATATCCCAGGTGTAGAGACACCAGAACTGTCCACAATATCCCAGGTGTAGAGACACCAGAACTGTCCACAATATCCCAGGTGTAGAGACACCAGAACTGTCCACAATATCCCAGGTGTAGAGACCAGAACTGTCCACAATATCCCAGGTGTAGAGACACCAGAACTGTCCACAATATCCCAGGTGTAGAGACCAGAACTGTCCACAATATCCCAGGTGTAGAGACACCAGAACTGTCCACAATATCCCAGGTGTAGAGATACCAGAACTGTCCTCAATATCCCAGGTGTAGAGACACCAGAACTGTCCACAATATCCCAGCTGTAGAGACACCAGAACTGTCCACAATATCCCAGGTGTAGAGACCAGAACTGTCCACAATATCCCAGGTGTAGAGACCAGAACTGTCCACAATATCCCAGGTGTAGAGACCAGAACTGTCCACAATATCCCAGGTGTAGAGACACCAGAACTGTCCACAATATCCCAGGTGTAGAGACCAGAACTGTCCACAATATCCCAGGTGTAGAGACACCAGAACTGTCCACTATATCCCAGGTGTAGAGACACCAGAACTGTCCACAAAATCCCAGGTGTAGAGAGACCAGAACTGTCCTCAATATCCCAGGTGTAGAGACACCAGAACTGTCCAGAATATCCTAGGAGTAGAGACACCAGAAATGTCCACAATATCCCAGGTGTAGAGACCAGAACTGTCCACAATATCCCAGGTGTAGAGACCAGAACTGTCCACAATATCCCAGTTGTAGATACACCAGAACTGTCCACAATATCCCAGGTGTAGACAGACCAGAACTGTCCACTATATCGCAGGTGTAGAGAGACCAGAACTGTCCACAATATCCCAGGTGTAGAGACACCAGAACTGTCCACAATATCCCAGGTGTAGAGACCAGAACTGTCCACAATATCCCAGGTGTAGAGACCAGAACTGTCCACAATATCCCAGGTGTAGAGACCAGAACTGTCCCCAATATCCCAGGTGTAGAGACACCAGAACTGTCCACAATATCCCAGGTGTAGAGACCAGAACTGTCCACAATATCCCAGGTGTAGAGACACCAGAACTGTCCACAATATCCCAGGTGTAGATACCAGAACTGACCACAATATCCCAGGTGTAGAGACCAGAACTGTCCACAATATCCCAGGTGTAGAGACACCAGAACTGTCCACAATATCCCAGCTGTAGAGACCAGAACTGTCCACAATATCCCAGGTGTAGAGACACCAGAACTGTCCACAATATCCCAGGTGTAGACACCTGAACTGTCCTCAATATCCCAGGTGTAGAGACACCAGAACTGTCCACAATATCCCAGGTGTAGAGACCAGAACTGTCCACAATATCCCAGGTGTAGAGACACCAGAACTGTCCACAATATCCCAGGTGTAGAGACACCAGAACTGTCCACACTATCCCAGGTGTAGAGAGACCAGAACTGTCCACAATATCCCAGGTGTAGAGACACCAGAACTGTCCACAATATCCCAGGTGTAGAGATACCAGAACTGTCCACAATATCCCAGGTGTAGAGACACCAGAACTGTCCACAATATCCCAGGTGTAGAGACACCAGAACTGTCCACAATATCCCAGGTGTAGAGACACCAGAACTGTCCACAGTATCCCAGGTGTAGAGACCAGAACTGTCCACAATATCCCAGGTGTAGAGACCAGAACTGTCCACAATATCCCAGGTGTAGAGACCAGAACTGTCCACAATATCCCAGGTGTAGAGACCAGAACTGTCCACAATATCCCAGGTGTAGAGACACCAGAACTGTCCACAATATCCCAGGTGTAGAGACACCAGAACTGTCCACAATATCCCAGGTGTAGAGAGACCAGAACTGTCCACAATATCCCAGGTGTAGACACCAGAACTGTCCACAATATCGCAGGTGTAGAGACCAGAACTGTCCACAATATCCCAGGTGTAGAGACACCAGAACTGTCCACAATCTCCCAGGTGTAGAGACACCAGAACTGTCCACAATATCCCAGGTGTAGAGACACCAGAACTGTCCACAATATCCCAGGTGTAGAGACACCAGAACTGTCCACAGTATCCCAGGTGTAGAGACCAGAACTGTCCACAATATCCCAGGTGTAGAGACACCAGAACTGTCCACAATATCCCAGGTGTAGAGACCAGAACTGTCCACAATATCCCAGGTGTAGAGACACCAGAACTGTCCACAATATCCCAGGTGTTGAGACCAGAACTGACCACAATATCCCAGGTGTAGAGACCAGGACTGTCCACAATATCCCAGGTGTAGAGACACCAGAACTGTCCACAATATCCCAGGTGTAGAGACCAGAACTGTCCACAATATCCCAGGTGTAGAGACACCAGAACTGTCCACAATATCCCAGGTGTAGAGACACCAGAACTGTCCACAATATCCCAGGTGTAGAGACCAGAACTGTCCACAATATCCCAGGTGTAGAGACACCAGAACTGTCCACAATATCCCAGGTGTAGAGACACCAGAACTGTCCACAATATCCCAGGTGTAGAGACCAGAACTGACCACAATATCCCAGGTGTAGAGACCAGAACTGTCCACAATATCCCAGGTGTAGAGACCAGAACTGTCCACAATATCCCAGGTGTAGAGACACCAGAACTGTCCACAATATCCCAGGTGTAGAGACACCAGAACTGTCCACAATATCCCAGGTGTAGAGACACCAGAACTGTCCACAATATCCCAGGTGTGGAGACACCAGAACTGTCCACAATATCCCAGGTGTAGAGACCAGAACTGTCCACAATATCCCAGGTGTAGAGACACCAGAACTGTCCACAATATCCCAGCTGTAGAGACCAGAACTGTCCACAATATCCCAGGTGTAGAGACACCAGAACTGTCCACAATATCCCAGGTGTAGACACCTGAACTGTCCTCAATATCCCAGGTGTAGAGACACCAGAACTGTCCACAATATCCCAGGTGTAGAGACCAGAACTGTCCACAATATCCCAGGTGTAGAGACACCAGAACTGTCCACAATATCCCAGGTGTAGAGACACCAGAACTGTCCACACTATCCCAGGTGTAGAGAGACCAGAACTGTCCACAATATCCCAGGTGTAGAGACACCAGAACTGTCCACAATATCCCAGGTGTAGAGATACCAGAACTGTCCACAATATCCCATGTGTAGAGACACCAGAACTGTCCACAATATCCCAGGTGTAGAGACACCAGAACTGTCCACAATATCCCAGGTGTAGAGACACCAGAACTGTCCACAGTATCCCAGGTGTAGAGACCAGAACTGTCCACAATATCCCAGGTGTAGAGACCAGAACTGTCCACAATATCCCAGGTGTAGAGACCAGAACTGTCCACAATATCCCAGGTGTAGAGACCAGAACTGTCCACAATATCCCAGGTGTAGAGACACCAGAACTGTCCACAATATCCCAGGTGTAGAGACACCAGAACTGTCCACAATATCCCAGGTGTAGAGAGACCAGAACTGTCCACAATATCCCAGGTGTAGAGACCAGAACTGTCCACAATATCGCAGGTGTAGAGACCAGAACTGTCCACAATATCCCAGGTGTAGAGACACCAGAACTGTCCACAATATCCCAGGTGTAGAGAGACCAGAACTGTCCACAATATCCCAGGTGTAGAGACCAGAACTGTCCACAATATCGCAGGTGTAGAGACCAGAACTGTCCACAATATCCCAGGTGTAGAGACACCAGAACTGTCCACAATCTCCCAGGTGTAGAGACACCAGATCTGTCCACAATATCCCAGGTGTAGAGACCAGAACTGTCCACAATATCCCAGGTGTAGAGACACCAGAACTGTCCACAATATCCCAGGTGTAGAGACCAGGACTGTCCACAATATCCCAGGTGTAGACACCAGAACTGTCCACAATATCCCAGGTGTAGAGACACCAGAACTGTCCACAATATCCCAGGTGTAGAGACCAGAACTGTCCACAATATCCCAGGTGTAGAGACCAGAACTGTCCACAATATCCCAGGTGTAGAGACACCAGAACTGTACACAATATCCCAGGTGTAGAGAGACCAGAACTGTCCACAATATCCCAGGTGTAGACACCAGAACTGTCCACAATATCCCAGGTGTAGAGACCAGAACTGTCCACAATATCCCAGGTGTAGAGACACCAGAACTGTCCACAATCTCCCAGGTGTAGAGACACCAGAACTGTCCACAATATCCCAGGTGTAGAGACACCAGAACTGTCCACAATATCCCAGGTGTAGAGACACCAGAACTGTCCACAGTATCCCAGGTGTAGAGACCAGAACTGTCCACAATATCCCAGGTGTAGAGACACCAGAACTGTCCACAATATCCCAGGTGTAGAGACCAGAACTGTCCACAATATCCCAGGTGTAGAGACACCAGAACTGTCCACAATATCCCAGGTGTAGAGACCAGAACTGACCACAATATCCCAGGTGTAGAGACCAGGACTGTCCACAATATCCCAGGTGTAGAGACACCAGAACTGTCCACAATATCCCAGGTGTAGAGACCAGATCTGTCCACAATATCCCAGGTGTAGAGACACCAGAACTGTCCACAATATCCCAGGTGTAGAGACACCAGAACTGTCCACAATATCCCAGGTGTAGAGACCAGAACTGTCCACAATATCCCAGGTGTAGAGACACCAGAACTGTCCACAATATCCCAGGTGTAGAGACCAGAACTGTCCACAATATCCCAGGTGTAGAGACACCAGAACTGTCCATAATACCCCAGGTGTAGAGACCAGAACTGTCCACAATATCCCAGGTGTGGAGACACCAGAACTGTCCACAATATCCCAGGTGTAGAGACACCAGAACTGTCCACAATATCCCAGGTGTAGAGACCAGAACTGTCCACAATATCCCAGGTGTAGAGACCAGAACTGTCCACAATATCCCAGGTGTAGAGACACCAGAACTGTCCACAATATCCCAGGTGTAGAGAGACCAGAACTGTCCACAATATCCCAGGTGTAGACACCAGAACTGTCCACAATATCCCAGGTGTAGAGACCAGAACTGTCCACAATATCCCAGGTGTAGAGACACCAGAACTGTCCACAATCTCCCAGGTGTAGAGACACCAGAACTGTCCACAATATCCCAGGTGTAGAGACACCAGAACTGTCCACAATATCCCAGGTGTAGAGACACCAGAACTGTCCACAGTATCCCAGGTGTAGAGACCAGAACTGTCCACAATATCCCAGGTGTAGAGACACCAGAACTGTCCACAATATCCCAGGTGTAGAGACCAGAACTGTCCACAATATCCCAGGTGTAGAGACCAGAACTGTCCACAATATCCCAGGTGTAGAGACCAGGACTGTCCACAATATCCCAGGTGTAGAGACACCAGAACTGTCCACAATATCCCAGGTGTAGAGACACCAGAACTGTCCACAATATCCCAGGTGTAGAGACACCAGAACTGTCCACAATATCCCAGGTGTAGAGACCAGAACTGTCCACAATATCCCAGGTGTAGAGACACCAGAACTGTCCACAATATCCCAGGTGTAGAGACACCAGAACTGTCCACAATATCCCAGGTGTAGAGACCAGAACTGACCACAATATCCCAGGTGTAGAGACCAGAACTGTCCACAATATCCCAGGTGTAGAGACCAGAACTGTCCACAATATCCCAGGTGTAGAGACACCAGAACTGTCCACAATATCCCAGGTGTAGAGACACCAGAACTGTCCACAATATCCCAGGTGTAGAGACACCAGAACTGTCCACAATATCCCAGGTGTGGAGACACCAGAACTGTCCACAATATCCCAGGTGTAGAGACCAGAACTGTTCACAATATCCCAGGTGTAGAGACACCAGAACTGTTCACAATATCCCAGGTGTGGAGACACCAGAACTGTCCATAATATCCCAGGTGTAGAGACACCAGAACTGTCCACAATATCCCAGGTGTAGAGACACCAGAACTGTCCACAATATCCCAGGTGTAGAGACCAGAACTGTCCACAATATCCCAGGTGTAGAGACCAGAACTGTCCACAATATCCCAGGTGTAGAGACACCAGAACTGTCCACAATATCCCAGGTGTAGAGACACCAGAAATGTCCATAATATCCCAGGTGTAGAGACACCAGAACTGTCCACAATATCCCAGGTGTAGAGACACCGGAACTGTCCACAATATCCCAGGTGTAGAGAGACCAGAACTGTCCACAATATCCCAGGTGTAGAGAGACCAGAACTGTCCACAATATCCCAGGTGTAGAGAGACCAGAACTGTCCACAATATCCCATGTGTAGAGACCAGAACTGTCCACAATATCCCAGGTGTAGAGACACCAGAACTGTCCACAATATCCCAGGTGTAGAGACACCAGATCTGTCCACAATATCCCAGGTGTAGAGACACCAGAACTGTCCACAATATCCCAGGTGTAGAGACACCAGAACTGTCCACAATATCCCAGGTGTAGAGAGACCAGAACTGTCCTCAATATCCCAGGTGTAGAGACACCAGAACTGTCCACAATATCGCAGGTGTAGAGACCAGAACTGTCCACAATATCCCAGGTGTAGAGACACCAGAACTGTCCACAATAACCCAGGTGTAGAGACCAGAACTGTCCACAATATCCCAGGTGTAGAGACCAGAACTGTCCACAATATCCCAGGTGTAGAGACCAGAACTGTCCACAATATCCCAGGTGTAGAGAGACCAGAACTATCCACAATATCCCAGGTGTAGAGACACCAGAACTGTCCACAATATCGCAGGTGTAGAGACCAGAACTGTCCACAATATCCCAGGTGTAGAGACCAGAACTGTCCACTATATCCCAGGTGTAGAGACCAGAACTGTCCACTATATCCCAGGTGTAGAGACCAGAACTGTCCACAATATCCCAGGTGTAGAGACCAGAACTGTCCACAATATCCCAGGTGTAGAGACCAGAACTGTCCACAATATCCCAGGTGTAGACACCAGAATTGTCCACAATATCCCAGGTGTAGAGAGACCAGAACTGTCCACAATATCCCAGGTGTAGAGACACCAGAACTGTCCACAATATCCCAGGTGTAGAGACCAGAACTGTCCACAATATCCCAGCTGTAGAGACACCAGAACTGTCCACAATATCCCAGGTGTAGAGACCAGAACTGTCCACAATATCCCAGGTGTAGAGACACCAGAACTGTCCACAATATCCCAGGTGTAGAGACCAGAACTGTCCACAATATCGCAGGTGTAGAGACACCAGAACTGTCCACAATATCCCAGGTGTAGAGACACCAGAACTGTCCACAATATCCCAGGTGTAGAGACCAGAACTGTCCACAATATCCCAGGTGTAGAGACACCAGAACTGTCCACAATATCCCAGGTGTAGAGACACCAGAACTGTCCACAATATCCCAGGTGTAGAGACACCAGAACTGTCCACAATATCCCAGGTGTAGAGACACCAGAACTGTCCACAATATCCCAGGTGTAGAGACCAGAACTGTCCACAATATCCCAGGTGTAGAGACACCAGAACTGTCCACAATATCCCAGGTGTAGAGACCAGAACTGTCCACAATATCCCAGGTGTAGAGACACCAGAACTGTCCACAATATCCCAGGTGTAGAGATACCAGAACTGTCCTCAATATCCCAGGTGTAGAGACACCAGAACTGTCCACAATATCCCAGCTGTAGAGACACCAGAACTGTCCACAATATCCCAGGTGTAGAGACCAGAACTGTCCACAATATCCCAGGTGTAGAGACCAGAACTGTCCACAATATCCCAGGTGTAGAGACCAGAACTGTCCACAATATCCCAGGTGTAGAGACACCAGAACTGTCCACAATATCCCAGGTGTAGAGACCAGAACTGTCCACAATATCCCAGGTGTAGAGACACCAGAACTGTCCACTATATCCCAGGTGTAGAGACACCAGAACTGTCCACAAAATCCCAGGTGTAGAGAGACCAGAACTGTCCTCAATATCCCAGGTGTAGAGACACCAGAACTGTCCAGAATATCCTAGGAGTAGAGACACCAGAAATGTCCACAATATCCCAGGTGTAGAGACCAGAACTGTCCACAATATCCCAGGTGTAGAGACCAGAACTGTCCACAATATCCCAGTTGTAGATACACCAGAACTGTCCACAATATCCCAGGTGTAGACAGACCAGAACTGTCCACTATATCGCAGGTGTAGAGAGACCAGAACTGTCCACAATATCCCAGGTGTAGAGACACCAGAACTGTCCACAATATCCCAGGTGTAGAGACCAGAACTGTCCACAATATCCCAGGTGTAGAGACCAGAACTGTCCACAATATCCCAGGTGTAGAGACCAGAACTGTCCCCAATATCCCAGGTGTAGAGACACCAGAACTGTCCACAATATCCCAGGTGTAGAGACCAGAACTGTCCACAATATCCCAGGTGTAGAGACACCAGAACTGTCCACAATATCCCAGGTGTAGATACCAGAACTGACCACAATATCCCAGGTGTAGAGACCAGAACTGTCCACAATATCCCAGGTGTAGAGACACCAGAACTGTCCACAATATCCCAGCTGTAGAGACCAGAACTGTCCACAATATCCCAGGTGTAGAGACACCAGAACTGTCCACAATATCCCAGGTGTAGACACCTGAACTGTCCTCAATATCCCAGGTGTAGAGACACCAGAACTGTCCACAATATCCCAGGTGTAGAGACCAGAACTGTCCACAATATCCCAGGTGTAGAGACACCAGAACTGTCCACAATATCCCAGGTGTAGAGACACCAGAACTGTCCACACTATCCCAGGTGTAGAGAGACCAGAACTGTCCACAATATCCCAGGTGTAGAGACACCAGAACTGTCCACAATATCCCAGGTGTAGAGATACCAGAACTGTCCACAATATCCCAGGTGTAGAGACACCAGAACTGTCCACAATATCCCAGGTGTAGAGACACCAGAACTGTCCACAATATCCCAGGTGTAGAGACACCAGAACTGTCCACAGTATCCCAGGTGTAGAGACCAGAACTGTCCACAATATCCCAGGTGTAGAGACCAGAACTGTCCACAATATCCCAGGTGTAGAGACCAGAACTGTCCACAATATCCCAGGTGTAGAGACCAGAACTGTCCACAATATCCCAGGTGTAGAGACACCAGAACTGTCCACAATATCCCAGGTGTAGAGACACCAGAACTGTCCACAATATCCCAGGTGTAGAGAGACCAGAACTGTCCACAATATCCCAGGTGTAGACACCAGAACTGTCCACAATATCGCAGGTGTAGAGACCAGAACTGTCCACAATATCCCAGGTGTAGAGACACCAGAACTGTCCACAATCTCCCAGGTGTAGAGACACCAGAACTGTCCACAATATCCCAGGTGTAGAGACACCAGAACTGTCCACAATATCCCAGGTGTAGAGACACCAGAACTGTCCACAGTATCCCAGGTGTAGAGACCAGAACTGTCCACAATATCCCAGGTGTAGAGACACCAGAACTGTCCACAATATCCCAGGTGTAGAGACCAGAACTGTCCACAATATCCCAGGTGTAGAGACACCAGAACTGTCCACAATATCCCAGGTGTTGAGACCAGAACTGACCACAATATCCCAGGTGTAGAGACCAGGACTGTCCACAATATCCCAGGTGTAGAGACACCAGAACTGTCCACAATATCCCAGGTGTAGAGACCAGAACTGTCCACAATATCCCAGGTGTAGAGACACCAGAACTGTCCACAATATCCCAGGTGTAGAGACACCAGAACTGTCCACAATATCCCAGGTGTAGAGACCAGAACTGTCCACAATATCCCAGGTGTAGAGACACCAGAACTGTCCACAATATCCCAGGTGTAGAGACACCAGAACTGTCCACAATATCCCAGGTGTAGAGACCAGAACTGACCACAATATCCCAGGTGTAGAGACCAGAACTGTCCACAATATCCCAGGTGTAGAGACCAGAACTGTCCACAATATCCCAGGTGTAGAGACACCAGAACTGTCCACAATATCCCAGGTGTAGAGACACCAGAACTGTCCACAATATCCCAGGTGTAGAGACACCAGAACTGTCCACAATATCCCAGGTGTGGAGACACCAGAACTGTCCACAATATCCCAGGTGTAGAGACCAGAACTGTCCACAATATCCCAGGTGTAGAGACACCAGAACTGTCCACAATATCCCAGCTGTAGAGACCAGAACTGTCCACAATATCCCAGGTGTAGAGACACCAGAACTGTCCACAATATCCCAGGTGTAGACACCTGAACTGTCCTCAATATCCCAGGTGTAGAGACACCAGAACTGTCCACAATATCCCAGGTGTAGAGACCAGAACTGTCCACAATATCCCAGGTGTAGAGACACCAGAACTGTCCACAATATCCCAGGTGTAGAGACACCAGAACTGTCCACACTATCCCAGGTGTAGAGAGACCAGAACTGTCCACAATATCCCAGGTGTAGAGACACCAGAACTGTCCACAATATCCCAGGTGTAGAGATACCAGAACTGTCCACAATATCCCATGTGTAGAGACACCAGAACTGTCCACAATATCCCAGGTGTAGAGACACCAGAACTGTCCACAATATCCCAGGTGTAGAGACACCAGAACTGTCCACAGTATCCCAGGTGTAGAGACCAGAACTGTCCACAATATCCCAGGTGTAGAGACCAGAACTGTCCACAATATCCCAGGTGTAGAGACCAGAACTGTCCACAATATCCCAGGTGTAGAGACCAGAACTGTCCACAATATCCCAGGTGTAGAGACACCAGAACTGTCCACAATATCCCAGGTGTAGAGACACCAGAACTGTCCACAATATCCCAGGTGTAGAGAGACCAGAACTGTCCACAATATCCCAGGTGTAGAGACCAGAACTGTCCACAATATCGCAGGTGTAGAGACCAGAACTGTCCACAATATCCCAGGTGTAGAGACACCAGAACTGTCCACAATCTCCCAGGTGTAGAGACACCAGAACTGTCCACAATATCCCAGGTGTAGAGACACCAGAACTGTCCACAATATCCCAGGTGTAGAGACACCAGAACTGTCCACAGTATCCCAGGTGTAGAGACCAGAACTGTCCACAATATCCCAGGTGTAGAGACACCAGAACTGTCCACAATATCCCAGGTGTAGAGACCAGAACTGTCCACAATATCCCAGGTGTAGAGACACCAGAACTGTCCACAATATCCCAGGTGTTGAGACCAGAACTGACCACAATATCCCAGGTGTAGAGACCAGGACTGTCCACAATATCCCAGGTGTAGAGACACCAGAACTGTCCACAATATCCCAGGTGTAGAGACCAGAACTGTCCACAATATCCCAGGTGTAGAGACACCAGAACTGTCCACAATATCCCAGGTGTAGAGACACCAGAACTGTCCACAATATCCCAGGTGTAGAGACCAGAACTGTCCACAATATCCCAGGTGTAGAGACACCAGAACTGTCCACAATATCCCAGGTGTAGAGACACCAGAACTGTCCACAATATCCCAGGTGTAGAGACCAGAACTGACCACAATATCCCAGGTGTAGAGACCAGAACTGTCCACAATATCCCAGGTGTAGAGACCAGAACTGTCCACAATATCCCAGGTGTAGAGACACCAGAACTGTCCACAATATCCCAGGTGTAGAGACACCAGAACTGTCCACAATATCCCAGGTGTAGAGACACCAGAACTGTCCACAATATCCCAGGTGTGGAGACACCAGAACTGTCCACAATATCCCAGGTGTAGAGACCAGAACTGTTCACAATATCCCAGGTGTAGAGACACCAGAACTGTTCACAATATCCCAGGTGTGGAGACACCAGAACTGTCCATAATATCCCAGGTGTAGAGACACCAGAACTGTCCACAATATCCCAGGTGTAGAGACACCAGAACTGTCCACAATATCCCAGGTGTAGAGACCAGAACTGTCCACAATATCCCAGGTGTAGAGACCAGAACTGTCCACAATATCCCAGGTGTAGAGACACCAGAACTGTCCACAATATCCCAGGTGTAGAGACACCAGAAATGTCCATAATATCCCAGGTGTAGAGACACCAGAACTGTCCACAATATCCCAGGTGTAGAGACACCGGAACTGTCCACAATATCCCAGGTGTAGAGAGACCAGAACTGTCCACAATATCCCAGGTGTAGAGAGACCAGAACTGTCCACAATATCCCAGGTGTAGAGACACCAGAACTGTCCACAATATCCCAGGTGTAGAGACACCAGAACTGTCCACACTATCCCAGGTGTAGAGAGACCAGAACTGTCCACAATATCCCAGGTGTAGAGACACCAGAACTGTCCACAATATCCCAGGTGTAGAGATACCAGAACTGTCCACAATATCCCAGGTGTAGAGACAGCAGAACTGTCCACAATATCCCAGGTGTAGAGACACCAGAACTGTCCACAATATCCCAGGTGTAGAGACACCAGAACTGTCCACAGTATCCCAGGTGTAGAGACCAGAACTGTCCACAATATCCCAGGTGTAGAGACCAGAACTGTCCACAATATCCCAGGTGTAGAGACCAGAACTGTCCACAATATCCCAGGTGTAGAGACCAGAACTGTCCACAATATCCCAGGTGTAGAGACACCAGAACTGTCCACAATATCCCAGGTGTAGAGACACCAGAACTGTCCACAATATCCCAGGTGTAGAGAGACCAGAACTGTCCACAATATCCCAGGTGTAGACACCAGAACTGTCCACAATATCGCAGGTGTAGAGACCAGAACTGTCCACAATATCCCAGGTGTAGAGACACCAGAACTGTCCACAATCTCCCAGGTGTAGAGACACCAGAACTGTCCACAATATCCCAGGTGTAGAGACACCAGAACTGTCCACAATATCCCAGGTGTAGAGACACCAGAACTGTCCACAGTATCCCAGGTGTAGAGACCAGAACTGTCCACAATATCCCAGGTGTAGAGACACCAGAACTGTCCACAATATCCCAGGTGTAGAGACCAGAACTGTCCACAATATCCCAGGTGTAGAGACACCAGAACTGTCCACAATATCCCAGGTGTTGAGACCAGAACTGACCACAATATCCCAGGTGTAGAGACCAGGACTGTCCACAATATCCCAGGTGTAGAGACACCAGAACTGTCCACAATATCCCAGGTGTAGAGACCAGAACTGTCCACAATATCCCAGGTGTAGAGACACCAGAACTGTCCACAATATCCCAGGTGTAGAGACACCAGAACTGTCCACAATATCCCAGGTGTAGAGACCAGAACTGTCCACAATATCCCAGGTGTAGAGACACCAGAACTGTCCACAATATCCCAGGTGTAGAGACACCAGAACTGTCCACAATATCCCAGGTGTAGAGACCAGAACTGACCACAATATCCCAGGTGTAGAGACCAGAACTGTCCACAATATCCCAGGTGTAGAGACCAGAACTGTCCACAATATCCCAGGTGTAGAGACACCAGAACTGTCCACAATATCCCAGGTGTAGAGACACCAGAACTGTCCACAATATCCCAGGTGTAGAGACACCAGAACTGTCCACAATATCCCAGGTGTGGAGACACCAGAACTGTCCACAATATCCCAGGTGTAGAGACCAGAACTGTCCACAATATCCCAGGTGTAGAGACACCAGAACTGTCCACAATATCCCAGCTGTAGAGACCAGAACTGTCCACAATATCCCAGGTGTAGAGACACCAGAACTGTCCACAATATCCCAGGTGTAGACACCTGAACTGTCCTCAATATCCCAGGTGTAGAGACACCAGAACTGTCCACAATATCCCAGGTGTAGAGACCAGAACTGTCCACAATATCCCAGGTGTAGAGACACCAGAACTGTCCACAATATCCCAGGTGTAGAGACACCAGAACTGTCCACACTATCCCAGGTGTAGAGAGACCAGAACTGTCCACAATATCCCAGGTGTAGAGACACCAGAACTGTCCACAATATCCCAGGTGTAGAGATACCAGAACTGTCCACAATATCCCATGTGTAGAGACACCAGAACTGTCCACAATATCCCAGGTGTAGAGACACCAGAACTGTCCACAATATCCCAGGTGTAGAGACACCAGAACTGTCCACAGTATCCCAGGTGTAGAGACCAGAACTGTCCACAATATCCCAGGTGTAGAGACCAGAACTGTCCACAATATCCCAGGTGTAGAGACCAGAACTGTCCACAATATCCCAGGTGTAGAGACCAGAACTGTCCACAATATCCCAGGTGTAGAGACACCAGAACTGTCCACAATATCCCAGGTGTAGAGACACCAGAACTGTCCACAATATCCCAGGTGTAGAGAGACCAGAACTGTCCACAATATCCCAGGTGTAGACACCAGAACTGTCCACAATATCGCAGGTGTAGAGACCAGAACTGTCCACAATATCCCAGGTGTAGAGACACCAGAACTGTCCACAATCTCCCAGGTGTAGAGACACCAGAACTGTCCACAATATCCCAGGTGTAGAGACACCAGAACTGTCCACAATATCCCAGGTGTAGAGACACCAGAACTGTCCACAGTATCCCAGGTGTAGAGACCAGAACTGTCCACAATATCCCAGGTGTAGAGACACCAGAACTGTCCACAATATCCCAGGTGTAGAGACCAGAACTGTCCACAATATCCCAGGTGTAGAGACACCAGAACTGTCCACAATATCCCAGGTGTTGAGACCAGAACTGACCACAATATCCCAGGTGTAGAGACCAGGACTGTCCACAATATCCCAGGTGTAGAGACACCAGAACTGTCCACAATATCCCAGGTGTAGAGACCAGAACTGTCCACAATATCCCAGGTGTAGAGACACCAGAACTGTCCACAATATCCCAGGTGTAGAGACACCAGAACTGTCCACAATATCCCAGGTGTAGAGACCAGAACTGTCCACAATATCCCAGGTGTAGAGACACCAGAACTGTCCACAATATCCCAGGTGTAGAGACACCAGAACTGTCCACAATATCCCAGGTGTAGAGACCAGAACTGACCACAATATCCCAGGTGTAGAGACCAGAACTGTCCACAATATCCCAGGTGTAGAGACCAGAACTGTCCACAATATCCCAGGTGTAGAGACACCAGAACTGTCCACAATATCCCAGGTGTAGAGACACCAGAACTGTCCACAATATCCCAGGTGTAGAGACACCAGAACTGTCCACAATATCCCAGGTGTGGAGACACCAGAACTGTCCACAATATCCCAGGTGTAGAGACCAGAACTGTTCACAATATCCCAGGTGTAGAGACACCAGAACTGTTCACAATATCCCAGGTGTGGAGACACCAGAACTGTCCATAATATCCCAGGTGTAGAGACACCAGAACTGTCCACAATATCCCAGGTGTAGAGACACCAGAACTGTCCACAATATCCCAGGTGTAGAGACCAGAACTGTCCACAATATCCCAGGTGTAGAGACCAGAACTGTCCACAATATCCCAGGTGTAGAGACACCAGAACTGTCCACAATATCCCAGGTGTAGAGACACCAGAAATGTCCATAATATCCCAGGTGTAGAGACACCAGAACTGTCCACAATATCCCAGGTGTAGAGACACCGGAACTGTCCACAATATCCCAGGTGTAGAGAGACCAGAACTGTCCACAATATCCCAGGTGTAGAGAGACCAGAACTGTCCACAATATCCCAGGTGTAGTGAGACCAGAACTGTCCACAATATCCCAGGTGTAGAGACCAGAACTGTCCACAATATCCCAGGTGTAGAGACACCAGAACTGTCCACAATATCCCAGGTGTAGAGACACCAGATCTGTCCACAATATCCCAGGTGTAGAGACACCAGAACTGTCCACAATATCCCAGGTGTAGAGACACCAGAACTGTCCACAATATCCCAGGTGTAGAGAGACCAGAACTGTCCTCAATATCCCAGGTGTAGAGACACCAGAACTGTCCACAATATCGCAGGTGTAGAGACCAGAACTGTCCACAATATCCCAGGTGTAGAGACACCAGAACTGTCCACAATATCCCAGGTGTAGAGACCAGAACTGTCCACAATATCCCAGGTGTAGAGACCAGAACTGTCCACAATATCCCAGGTGTAGAGACCAGAACTGTCCACAATATCCCAGGTGTAGAGAGACCAGAACTATCCACAATATCCCAGGTGTAGAGACACCAGAACTGTCCACAATATCGCAGGTGTAGAGACCAGAACTGTCCACAATATCCCAGGTGTAGAGACCAGAACTGTCCACTATATCCCAGGTGTAGAGACCAGAACTGTCCACTATATCCCAGGTGTAGAGACCAGAACTGTCCACAATATCCCAGGTGTAGAGACCAGAACTGTCCACAATATCCCAGGTGTAGAGACCAGAACTGTCCACAATATCCCAGGTGTAGACACCAGAATTGTCCACAATATCCCAGGTGTAGAGAGACCAGAACTGTCCACAATATCCCAGGTGTAGAGACACCAGAACTGTCCACAATATCCCAGGTGTAGAGACCAGAACTGTCCACAATATCCCAGCTGTAGAGACACCAGAACTGTCCACAATATCCCAGGTGTAGAGACCAGAACTGTCCACAATATCCCAGGTGTAGAGACACCAGAACTGTCCACAATATCCCAGGTGTAGAGACCAGAACTGTCCACAATATCGCAGGTGTAGAGACACCAGAACTGTCCACAATATCCCAGGTGTAGAGACACCAGAACTGTCCACAATATCCCAGGTGTAGAGACCAGAACTGTCCACAATATCCCAGGTGTAGAGACACCAGAACTGTCCACAATATCCCAGGTGTAGAGACACCAGAACTGTCCACAATATCCCAGGTGTAGAGACACCAGAACTGTCCACAATATCCCAGGTGTAGAGACACCAGACCTGTCCACAATATCCCAGGTGTAGAGACCAGAACTGTCCACAATATCCCAGGTGTAGAGACACCAGAACTGTCCACAATATCCCAGGTGTAGAGACCAGAACTGTCCACAATATCCCAGGTGTAGAGACACCAGAACTGTCCACAATATCCCAGGTGTAGAGATACCAGAACTGTCCTCAATATCCCAGGTGTAGAGACACCAGAACTGTCCACAATATCCCAGCTGTAGAGACACCAGAACTGTCCACAATATCCCAGGTGTAGAGACCAGAACTGTCCACAATATCCCAGGTGTAGAGACCAGAACTGTCCACAATATCCCAGGTGTAGAGACCAGAACTGTCCACAATATCCCAGGTGTAGAGACACCAGAACTGTCCACTATATCCCAGGTGTAGAGACACCAGAACTGTCCACAAAATCCCAGGTGTAGAGAGACCAGAACTGTCCTCAATATCCCAGGTGTAGAGACACCAGAACTGTCCAGAATATCCTAGGAGTAGAGACACCAGAAATGTCCACAATATCCCAGGTGTAGAGACCAGAACTGTCCACAATATCCCAGGTGTAGAGACCAGAACTGTCCACAATATCCCAGGTGTAGATACACCAGAACTGTCCACAATATCCCAGGTGTAGACAGACCAGAACTGTCCACTATATCGCAGGTGTAGAGAGACCAGAACTGTCCACAATATCCCAGGTGTAGAGACACCAGAACTGTCCACAATATCCCAGGTGTAGAGACCAGAACTGTCCACAATATCCCAGGTGTAGAGACCAGAACTGTCCACAATATCCCAGGTGTAGAGACCAGAACTGTCCCCAATGTCCCAGGTGTAGAGACACCAGAACTGTCCACAATATCCCAGGTGTAGAGACCAGAACGGTCCACAATATCCCAGGTGTAGAGACACCAGAACTGTCCACAATATCCCAGGTGTAGATACCAGAACTGACCACAATATCCCAGGTGTAGAGACCAGAACTGTCCACAATATCCCAGGTGTAGAGACACCAGAACTGTCCACAATATCCCAGGTGTAGACACCTGAACTGTCCTCAATATCCCAGGTGTAGAGACACCAGAACTGTCCACAATATCCCAGGTGTAGAGACCAGAACTGTCCACAATATCCCAGGTGTAGAGACACCAGAACTGTCCACAATATCCCAGGTGTAGAGACACCAGAACTGTCCACACTATCCCAGGTGTAGAGAGACCAGAACTGTCCACAATATCCCAGGTGTAGAGACACCAGAACTGTCCACAATATCCCAGGTGTAGAGATACCAGAACTGTCCACAATATCCCAGGTGTAGAGACACCAGAACTGTCCACAATATCCCAGGTGTAGAGACACCAGAACTGTCCACAATATCCCAGGTGTAGAGACACCAGAACTGTCCACAGTATCCCAGGTGTAGAGACCAGAACTGTCCACAATATCCCAGGTGTAGAGACCAGAACTGTCCACAATATCCCAGGTGTAGAGACCAGAACTGTCCACAATATCCCAGGTGTAGAGACCAGAACTGTCCACAATATCCCAGGTGTAGAGACACCAGAACTGTCCACAATATCCCAGGTGTAGAGACACCAGAACTGTCCACAATATCCCAGGAGTAGAGACACCAGGACTGTTCACAATATCCCAGGTGTGGAGACACCAGAACTGTCCATAATATCCCAGGTGTAGAGACACCAGAACTGTCCACAATATCCCAGGTGTAGAGACACCAGAACTGTCCACAATATCCCAGGTGTAGAGACCAGAACTGTCCACAATATCCCAGGTGTAGAGACCAGAACTGTCCACAATATCCCAGGTGTAGAGACCAGAACTGTCCACAATATCCCAGGTGTAGAGACACCAGAACTGTCCACAATATCCCAGGTGTAGAGACACCAGAAATGTCCACAATATCCCAGGTGTAGAGACACCAGAACTGTCCACAATATCCCAGGTGTAGAGACACCAGAAATGTCCATAATATCCCAGGTGTAGAGACACCAGAACTGTCCACAATATCCCAGGTGTAGAGACACCAGAACTGTCCACAGTATCCCAGGTGTAGAGACCAGAACTGTCCACAATATCCCAGGTGTAGAGACCAGAACTGTCCACAATATCCCAGGTGTAGAGACCAGAACTGTCCACAATATCCCAGGTGTAGAGACCAGAACTGTCCACAATATCCCAGGTGTAGAGACACCAGAACTGTCCACAATATCCCAGGTGTAGAGACACCAGAACTGTCCACAATATCCCAGGTGTAGAGAGACCAGAACTGTCCACAATATCCCAGGTGTAGACACCAGAACTGTCCACAATATCGCAGGTGTAGAGACCAGAACTGTCCACAATATCCCAGGTGTAGAGACACCAGAACTGTCCACAATCTCCCAGGTGTAGAGACACCAGAACTGTCCACAATATCCCAGGTGTAGAGACACCAGAACTGTCCACAATATCCCAGGTGTAGAGACACCAGAACTGTCCACAGTATCCCAGGTGTAGAGACCAGAACTGTCCACAATATCCCAGGTGTAGAGACACCAGAACTGTCCACAATATCCCAGGTGTAGAGACCAGAACTGTCCACAATATCCCAGGTGTAGAGACACCAGAACTGTCCACAATATCCCAGGTGTAGAGACCAGAACTGACCACAATATCCCAGGTGTAGAGACCAGAACTGTCCACAATATCCCAGGTGTAGAGACACCAGAACTGTCCACAATATCCCAGGTGTAGAGACACCAGAACTGTCCACAATATCCCAGGTGTAGAGACACCAGAACTGTCCACAATATCGCAGGTGTGGAGACACCAGAACTGTCCACAATATCCCAGGTGTAGAGACCAGAACTGTTCACAATATCCCAGGTGTAGAGACACCAGAACTGTTCACAATATCCCAGGTGTAGAGACACCAGAACTGTCCACAATATCCCAGGTGTAGAGACACCAGAACTGTCCACAATATCCCAGGTGTAGAGACCAGAACTGTCCACAATATCCCAGGTGTAGAGACCAGAACTGTCCACAATATCCCAGGTGTAGAGACACCAGAACTGTCCACAATATCCCAGGTGTAGAGACACCAGAAATGTCCATAATATCCCAGGTGTAGAGACACCAGAACTGTCCACAATATCCCAGGTGTAGAGACACCGGAACTGTCCACAATATCCCAGGTGTAGAGACCAGAACTGTCCACAATATCCCAGGTGTAGAGACACCAGAACTGTCCACAATATCCCAGGTGTAGAGACCAGAACTGTCCACAATATCCCAGGTGTAGAGACACCAGAACTGTCCACAATATCCCAGGTGTAGAGATACCAGAACTGTCCTCAATATCCCAGGTGTAGAGACACCAGAACTGTCCACAATATCCCAGCTGTAGAGACACCAGAACTGTCCACAATATCCCAGGTGTAGAGACCAGAACTGTCCACAATATCCCAGGTGTAGAGACCAGAACTGTCCACAATATCCCAGGTGTAGAGACCAGAACTGTCCACAATATCCCAGGTGTAGAGACACCAGAACTGTCCACAATATCCCAGGTGTAGAGACCAGAACTGTCCAGAATATCCCAGGTGTAGAGACACCAGAACTGTCCACTATATCCCAGGTGTAGAGACACCAGAACTGTCCACAAAATCCCAGGTGTAGAGAGACCAGAACTGTCCTCAATATCCCAGGTGTAGAGACACCAGAACTGTCCAGAATATCCTAGGAGTAGAGACACCAGAAATGTCCACAATATCCCAGGTGTAGAGACCAGAACTGTCCACAATATCCCAGGTGTAGAGACCAGAACTGTCCACAATATCCCAGGTGTAGATACACCAGAACTGTCCACAATATCCCAGGTGTAGACAGACCAGAACTGTCCACTATATCGCAGGTGTAGAGAGACCAGAACTGTCCACAATATCCCAGGTGTAGAGACACCAGAACTGTCCACAATATCCCAGGTGTAGAGACCAGAACTGTCCACAATATCCCAGGTGTAGAGACCAGAACTGTCCACAATATCCCAGGTGTAGAGACCAGAACTGTCCCCAATATCCCAGGTGTAGAGACACCAGAACTGTCCACAATATCCCAGGTGTAGAGACCAGAACTGTCCACAATATCCCAGGTGTAGAGACACCAGAACTGTCCACAATATCCCAGGTGTAGATACCAGAACTGACCACAATATCCCAGGTGTAGAGACCAGAACTGTCCACAATATCCCAGGTGTAGAGACACCAGAACTGTCCACAATATCCCAGCTGTAGAGACCAGAACTGTCCACAATATCCCAGGTGTAGAGACACCAGAACTGTCCACAATATCCCAGGTGTAGACACCTGAACTGTCCTCAATATCCCAGGTGTAGAGACACCAGAACTGTCCACAATATCCCAGGTGTAGAGACCAGAACTGTCCACAATATCCCAGGTGTAGAGACACCAGAACTGTCCACAATATCCCAGGTGTAGAGACACCAGAACTGTCCACACTATCCCAGGTGTAGAGAGACCAGAACTGTCCACAATATCCCAGGTGTAGAGACACCAGAACTGTCCACAATATCCCAGGTGTAGAGATACCAGAACTGTCCACAATATCCCAGGTGTAGAGACACCAGAACTGTCCACAATATCCCAGGTGTAGAGACACCAGAACTGTCCACAATATCCCAGGTGTAGAGACACCAGAACTGTCCACAGTATCCCAGGTGTAGAGACCAGAACTGTCCACAATATCCCAGGTGTAGAGACCAGAACTGTCCACAATATCCCAGGTGTAGAGACCAGAACTGTCCACAATATCCCAGGTGTAGAGACCAGAACTGTCCACAATATCCCAGGTGTAGAGACACCAGAACTGTCCACAATATCCCAGGTGTAGAGACACCAGAACTGTCCACAATATCCCAGGAGTAGAGACACCAGGACTGTTCACAATATCCCAGGTGTGGAGACACCAGAACTGTCCATAATATCCCAGGTGTAGAGACACCAGAACTGTCCACAATATCCCAGGTGTAGAGACACCAGAACTGTCCACAATATCCCAGGTGTAGAGACCAGAACTGTCCACAATATCCCAGGTGTAGAGACCAGAACTGTCCACAATATCCCAGGTGTAGAGACACCAGAACTGTCCACAATATCCCAGGTGTAGAGACACCAGAAATGTCCACAATATCCCAGGTGTAGAGACACCAGAACTGTCCACAATATCCCAGGTGTAGAGACACCAGAAATGTCCATAATATCCCAGGTGTAGAGACACCAGAACTGTCCACAATATCCCAGGTGTAGAGACACCAGAACTGTCCACAGTATCCCAGGTGTAGAGACCAGAACTGTCCACAATATCCCAGGTGTAGAGACCAGAACTGTCCACAATATCCCAGGTGTAGAGACCAGAACTGTCCACAATATCCCAGGTGTAGAGACCAGAACTGTCCACAATATCCCAGGTGTAGAGACACCAGAACTGTCCACAATATCCCAGGTGTAGAGACACCAGAACTGTCCACAATATCCCAGGTGTAGAGAGACCAGAACTGTCCACAATATCCCAGGTGTAGACACCAGAACTGTCCACAATATCGCAGGTGTAGAGACCAGAACTGTCCACAATATCCCAGGTGTAGAGACACCAGAACTGTCCACAATCTCCCAGGTGTAGAGACACCAGAACTGTCCACAATATCCCAGGTGTAGAGACACCAGAACTGTCCACAATATCCCAGGTGTAGAGACACCAGAACTGTCCACAGTATCCCAGGTGTAGAGACCAGAACTGTCCACAATATCCCAGGTGTAGAGACACCAGAACTGTCCACAATATCCCAGGTGTAGAGACCAGAACTGTCCACAATATCCCAGGTGTAGAGACACCAGAACTGTCCACAATATCCCAGGTGTAGAGACCAGAACTGACCACAATATCCCAGGTGTAGAGACCAGGACTGTCCACAATATCCCAGGTGTAGATACCAGAACTGACCACAATATCCCAGGTGTAGAGACCAGAACTGTCCACAATATCCCAGGTGTAGAGACACCAGAACTGTCCACAATATCCCAGCTGTAGAGACCAGAACTGTCCACAATATCCCAGGTGTAGAGACACCAGAACTGTCCACAATATCCCAGGTGTAGACACCTGAACTGTCCTCAATATCCCAGGTGTAGAGACACCAGAACTGTCCACAATATCCCAGGTGTAGAGACCAGAACTGTCCACAATATCCCAGGTGTAGAGACACCAGAACTGTCCACAATATCCCAGGTGTAGAGACACCAGAACTGTCCACACTATCCCAGGTGTAGAGAGACCAGAACTGTCCACAATATCCCAGGTGTAGAGACACCAGAACTGTCCACAATATCCCAGGTGTAGAGATACCAGAACTGTCCACAATATCCCAGGTGTAGAGACACCAGAACTGTCCACAATATCCCAGGTGTAGAGACACCAGAACTGTCCACAATATCCCAGGTGTAGAGACACCAGAACTGTCCACAGTATCCCAGGTGTAGAGACCAGAACTGTCCACAATATCCCAGGTGTAGAGACCAGAACTGTCCACAATATCCCAGGTGTAGAGACCAGAACTGTCCACAATATCCCAGGTGTAGAGACCAGAACTGTCCACAATATCCCAGGTGTAGAGACACCAGAACTGTCCACAATATCCCAGGTGTAGAGACACCAGAACTGTCCACAATATCCCAGGAGTAGAGACACCAGGACTGTTCACAATATCCCAGGTGTGGAGACACCAGAACTGTCCATAATATCCCAGGTGTAGAGACACCAGAACTGTCCACAATATCCCAGGTGTAGAGACACCAGAACTGTCCACAATATCCCAGGTGTAGAGACCAGAACTGTCCACAATATCCCAGGTGTAGAGACCAGAACTGTCCACAATATCCCAGGTGTAGAGACACCAGAACTGTCCACAATATCCCAGGTGTAGAGACACCAGAAATGTCCACAATATCCCAGGTGTAGAGACACCAGAACTGTCCACAATATCCCAGGTGTAGAGACACCAGAAATGTCCATAATATCCCAGGTGTAGAGACACCAGAACTGTCCACAATATCCCAGGTGTAGAGACACCAGAACTGTCCACAGTATCCCAGGTGTAGAGACCAGAACTGTCCACAATATCCCAGGTGTAGAGACCAGAACTGTCCACAATATCCCAGGTGTAGAGACCAGAACTGTCCACAATATCCCAGGTGTAGAGACCAGAACTGTCCACAATATCCCAGGTGTAGAGACACCAGAACTGTCCACAATATCCCAGGTGTAGAGACACCAGAACTGTCCACAATATCCCAGGTGTAGAGAGACCAGAACTGTCCACAATATCCCAGGTGTAGACACCAGAACTGTCCACAATATCGCAGGTGTAGAGACCAGAACTGTCCACAATATCCCAGGTGTAGAGACACCAGAACTGTCCACAATCTCCCAGGTGTAGAGACACCAGAACTGTCCACAATATCCCAGGTGTAGAGACACCAGAACTGTCCACAATATCCCAGGTGTAGAGACACCAGAACTGTCCACAGTATCCCAGGTGTAGAGACCAGAACTGTCCACAATATCCCAGGTGTAGAGACACCAGAACTGTCCACAATATCCCAGGTGTAGAGACCAGAACTGTCCACAATATCCCAGGTGTAGAGACACCAGAACTGTCCACAATATCCCAGGTGTAGAGACCAGAACTGACCACAATATCCCAGGTGTAGAGACCAGGACTGTCCACAATATCCCAGGTGTAGAGACACCAGAACTGTCCACAATATCCCAGGTGTAGAGACCAGAACTGTCCACAATATCCCAGGTGTAGAGACACCAGAACTGTCCACAATATCCCAGGTGTAGAGACACCAGAACTGTCCACAATATCCCAGGTGTAGAGACCAGAACTGTCCACAATATCCCAGGTGTAGAGACACCAGAACTGTCCACAATATCCCAGGTGTAGAGACACCAGAACTGTCCACAATATCCCAGGTGTAGAGACCAGAACTGACCACAATATCCCAGGTGTAGAGAGCAGAACTGTCCACAATATCCCAGGTGTAGAGACCAGAACTGTCCACAATATCCCAGGTGTAGAGACACCAGAACTGTCCACAATATCCCAGGTGTAGAGACACCAGAACTGTCCACAATATCCCAGGTGTAGAGACACCAGAACTGTCCACAATATCCCAGGTGTGGAGACACCAGAACTGTCCACAATATCCCAGGTGTAGAGACCAGAACTGTTCACAATATCCCAGGTGTAGAGACACCAGAACTGTTCACAGTATCCCAGGTGTGGAGACACCAGAACTGTCCATAATATCCCAGGTGTAGAGACACCAGAACTGTCCACAATATCCCAGGTGTAGAGACACCAGAACTGTCCACAATATCCCAGGTGTAGAGACCAGAACTGTCCACAATATCCCAGGTGTAGAGACCAGAACTGTCCACAATATCCCAGGTGTAGAGACACCAGAACTGTCCACAATATCCCAGGTGTAGAGACACCAGAAATGTCCATAATATCCCAGGTGTAGAGACACCAGAACTGTCCACAATATCCCAGGTGTAGAGACACCGGAACTGTCCACAATATCCCAGGTGTAGAGAGACCAGAACTGTCCACAATATCCCAGGTGTAGAGAGACCAGAACTGTCCACAATATCCCAGGTGTAGAGAGACCAGAACTGTCCACAATATCCCAGGTGTAGAGACCAGAACTGTCCACAATATCCCAGGTGTAGAGACACCAGAACTGTCCACAATATCCCAGGTGTAGAGACACCAGATCTGTCCACAATATCCCAGGTGTAGAGACACCAGAACTGTCCACAATATCCCAGGTGTAGAGACACCAGAACTGTCCACAATATCCCAGGTGTAGAGAGACCAGAACTGTCCTCAATATCCCAGGTGTAGAGACACCAGAACTGTCCACAATATCGCAGGTGTAGAGACCAGAACTGTCCACAATATCCCAGGTGTAGAGACACCAGAACTGTCCACAATATCCCAGGTGTAGAGACCAGAACTGTCCACAATATCCCAGGTGTAGAGACCAGAACTGTCCACAATATCCCAGGTGTAGAGACCAGAACTGTCCACAATATCCCAGGTGTAGAGAGACCAGAACTATCCACAATATCCCAGGTGTAGAGACACCAGAACTGTCCACAATATCGCAGGTGTAGAGACCAGAACTGTCCACAATATCCCAGGTGTAGAGACCAGAACTGTCCACTATATCCCAGGTGTAGAGACCAGAACTGTCCACTATATCCCAGGTGTAGAGACCAGAACTGTCCACAATATCCCAGGTGTAGAGACCAGAACTGTCCACAATATCCCAGGTGTAGAGACCAGAACTGTCCACAATATCCCAGGTGTAGACACCAGAATTGTCCACAATATCCCAGGTGTAGAGAGACCAGAACTGTCCACAATATCCCAGGTGTAGAGACACCAGAACTGTCCACAATATCCCAGGTGTAGAGACCAGAACTGTCCACAATATCCCAGCTGTAGAGACACCAGAACTGTCCACAATATCCCAGGTGTAGAGACCAGAACTGTCCACAATATCCCAGGTGTAGAGACACCAGAACTGTCCACAATATCCCAGGTGTAGAGACCAGAACTGTCCACAATATCGCAGGTGTAGAGACACCAGAACTGTCCACAATATCCCAGGTGTAGAGACACCAGAACTGTCCACAATATCCCAGGTGTAGAGACCAGAACTGTCCACAATATCCCAGGTGTAGAGACACCAGAACTGTCCACAATATCCCAGGTGTAGAGACACCAGAACTGTCCACAATATCCCAGGTGTAGAGACACCAGAACTGTCCACAATATCCCAGGTGTAGAGACACCAGAACTGTCCACAATATCCCAGGTGTAGAGACCAGAACTGTCCACAATATCCCAGGTGTAGAGACACCAGAACTGTCCACAATATCCCAGGTGTAGAGACCAGAACTGTCCACAATATCCCAGGTGTAGAGACACCAGAACTGTCCACAATATCCCAGGTGTAGAGATACCAGAACTGTCCTCAATATCCCAGGTGTAGAGACACCAGAACTGTCCACAATATCCCAGCTGTAGAGACACCAGAACTGTCCACAATATCCCAGGTGTAGAGACCAGAACTGTCCACAATATCCCAGGTGTAGAGACCAGAACTGTCCACAATATCCCAGGTGTAGAGACCAGAACTGTCCACAATATCCCAGGTGTAGAGACACCAGAACTGTCCACAATATCCCAGGTGTAGAGACCAGAACTGTCCAGAATATCCCAGGTGTAGAGACACCAGAACTGTCCACTATATCCCAGGTGTAGAGACACCAGAACTGTCCACAAAATCCCAGGTGTAGAGAGACCAGAACTGTCCTCAATATCCCAGGTGTAGAGACACCAGAACTGTCCAGAATATCCTAGGAGTAGAGACACCAGAAATGTCCACAATATCCCAGGTGTAGAGACCAGAACTGTCCACAATATCCCAGGTGTAGAGACCAGAACTGTCCACAATATCCCAGGTGTAGATACACCAGAACTGTCCACAATATCCCAGGTGTAGACAGACCAGAACTGTCCACTATATCGCAGGTGTAGAGAGACCAGAACTGTCCACAATATCCCAGGTGTAGAGACACCAGAACTGTCCACAATATCCCAGGTGTAGAGACCAGAACTGTCCACAATATCCCAGGTGTAGAGACCAGAAATGTCCACAATATCCCAGGTGTAGAGACACCAGAACTGTCCACAATATCCCAGGTGTAGATACCAGAACTGACCACAATATCCCAGGTGTAGAGACCAGAACTGTCCACAATATCCCAGGTGTAGAGACACCAGAACTGTCCACAATATCCCAGCTGTAGAGACCAGAACTGTCCACAATATCCCAGGTGTAGAGACACCAGAACTGTCCACAATATCCCAGGTGTAGACACCTGAACTGTCCACAATATCCCAGGTGTAGAGACACCAGAACTGTCCACAATATCCCAGGTGTAGAGAGACCAGAACTGTCCTCAATATCCCAGGTGTAGAGACACCAGAACTGTCCACAATATCGCAGGTGTAGAGACCAGAACTGTCCACAATATCCCAGGTGTAGAGAGACCAGAACTATCCACAATATCCCAGGTGTAGAGACACCAGAACTGTCCACAATATCGCAGGTGTAGAGACCAGAACTGTCCACAATATCCCAGGTGTAGAGACCAGAACTGTCCACTATATCCCAGGTGTAGAGACCAGAACTGTCCACTATATCCCAGGTGTAGAGACCAGAACTGTCCACAATATCCCAGGTGTAGAGACCAGAACTGTCCACAATATCCCAGGTGTAGAGACCAGAACTGTCCACAATATCCCAGGTGTAGACACCAGAATTGTCCACAATATCCCAGGTGTAGAGAGACCAGAACTGTCCACAATATCCCAGGTGTAGAGACACCAGAACTGTCCACAATATCCCAGGTGTAGAGACCAGAACTGTCCACAATATCCCAGCTGTAGAGACACCAGAACTGTCCACAATATCCCAGGTGTAGAGACCAGAACTGTCCACAATATCCCAGGTGTAGAGACACCAGAACTGTCCACAATATCCCAGGTGTAGAGACCAGAACTGTCCACAATATCGCAGGTGTAGAGACACCAGAACTGTCCACAATATCCCAGGTGTAGAGACACCAGAACTGTCCACAATATCCCAGGTGTAGAGACCAGAACTGTCCACAATATCCCAGGTGTAGAGACACCAGAACTGTCCACAATATCCCAGGTGTAGAGACACCAGAACTGTCCACAATATCCCAGGTGTAGAGACACCAGAACTGTCCACAATATCCCAGGTGTAGAGACACCAGAACTGTCCACAATATCCCAGGTGTAGAGACCAGAACTGTCCACAATATCCCAGGTGTAGAGACACCAGAACTGTCCACAATATCCCAGGTGTAGAGACCAGAACTGTCCACAATATCCCAGGTGTAGAGACACCAGAACTGTCCACAATATCCCAGGTGTAGAGATACCAGAACTGTCCTCAATATCCCAGGTGTAGAGACACCAGAACTGTCCACAATATCCCAGCTGTAGAGACACCAGAACTGTCCACAATATCCCAGGTGTAGAGACCAGAACTGTCCACAATATCCCAGGTGTAGAGACCAGAACTGTCCACAATATCCCAGGTGTAGAGACCAGAACTGTCCACAATATCCCAGGTGTAGAGACACCAGAACTGTCCACAATATCCCAGGTGTAGAGACCAGAACTGTCCACAATATCCCAGGTGTAGAGACACCAGAACTGTCCACTATATCCCAGGTGTAGAGACACCAGAACTGTCCACAAAATCCCAGGTGTAGAGAGACCAGAACTGTCCTCAATATCCCAGGTGTAGAGACACCAGAACTGTCCAGAATATCCTAGGAGTAGAGACACCAGAAATGTCCACAATATCCCAGGTGTAGAGACCAGAACTGTCCACAATATCCCAGGTGTAGAGACCAGAACTGTCCACAATATCCCAGGTGTAGATACACCAGAACTGTCCACAATATCCCAGGTGTAGACAGACCAGAACTGTCCACTATATCGCAGGTGTAGAGAGACCAGAACTGTCCACAATATCCCAGGTGTAGAGACACCAGAACTGTCCACAATATCCCAGGTGTAGAGACCAGAACTGTCCACAATATCCCAGGTGTAGAGACCAGAACTGTCCACAATATCCCAGGTGTAGAGACCAGAACTGTCCCCAATATCCCAGGTGTAGAGACACCAGAACTGTCCACAATATCCCAGGTGTAGAGACCAGAACTGTCCACAATATCCCAGGTGTAGAGACACCAGAACTGTCCACAATATCCCAGGTGTAGATACCAGAACTGACCACAATATCCCAGGTGTAGAGACCAGAACTGTCCACAATATCCCAGGTGTAGAGACACCAGAACTGTCCACAATATCCCAGCTGTAGAGACCAGAACTGTCCACAATATCCCAGGTGTAGAGACACCAGAACTGTCCACAATATCCCAGGTGTAGACACCTGAACTGTCCTCAATATCCCAGGTGTAGAGACACCAGAACTGTCCACAATATCCCAGGTGTAGAGACCAGAACTGTCCACAATATCCCAGGTGTAGAGACACCAGAACTGTCCACAATATCCCAGGTGTAGAGACACCAGAACTGTCCACACTATCCCAGGTGTAGAGAGACCAGAACTGTCCACAATATCCCAGGTGTAGAGACACCAGAACTGTCCACAATATCCCAGGTGTAGAGATACCAGAACTGTCCACAATATCCCAGGTGTAGAGACACCAGAACTGTCCACAATATCCCAGGTGTAGAGACACCAGAACTGTCCACAATATCCCAGGTGTAGAGACACCAGAACTGTCCACAGTATCCCAGGTGTAGAGACCAGAACTGTCCACAATATCCCAGGTGTAGAGACCAGAACTGTCCACAATATCCCAGGTGTAGAGACCAGAACTGTCCACAATATCCCAGGTGTAGAGACCAGAACTGTCCACAATATCCCAGGTGTAGAGACACCAGAACTGTCCACAATATCCCAGGTGTAGAGACACCAGAACTGTCCACAATATCCCAGGTGTAGAGAGACCAGAACTGTCCACAATATCCCAGGTGTAGACACCAGAACTGTCCACAATATCCCAGGTGTAGAGACCAGAACTGTCCACAATATCCCAGGTGTAGAGACACCAGAACTGTCCACAATCTCCCAGGTGTAGAGACACCAGAACTGTCCACAATATCCCAGGTGTAGAGACACCAGAACTGTCCACAATATCCCAGGTGTAGAGACACCAGAACTGTCCACAGTATCCCAGGTGTAGAGACCAGAACTGTCCACAATATCCCAGGTGTAGAGACACCAGAACTGTCCACAATATCCCAGGTGTAGAGACCAGAACTGTCCACAATATCCCAGGTGTAGAGACACCAGAACTGTCCACAATATCCCAGGTGTAGAGACCAGAACTGACCACAATATCCCAGGTGTAGAGACCAGGACTGTCCACAATATCCCAGGTGTAGAGACACCAGAACTGTCCACAATATCCCAGGTGTAGAGACCAGAACTGTCCACAATATCCCAGGTGTAGAGACACCAGAACTGTCCACAATATCCCAGGTGTAGAGACACCAGAACTGTCCACAATATCCCAGGTGTAGAGACCAGAACTGTCCACAATATCCCAGGTGTAGAGACACCAGAACTGTCCACAATATCCCAGGTGTAGAGACACCAGAACTGTCCACAATATCCCAGGTGTAGAGACCAGAACTGACCACAATATCCCAGGTGTAGAGACCAGAACTGTCCACAATATCCCAGGTGTAGAGACCAGAACTGTCCACAATATCCCAGGTGTAGAGACACCAGAACTGTCCACAATATCCCAGGTGTAGAGACACCAGAACTGTCCACAATATCCCAGGTGTAGAGACACCAGAACTGTCCACAATATCCCAGGTGTGGAGACACCAGAACTGTCCACAATATCCCAGGTGTAGAGACCAGAACTGTTCACAATATCCCAGGTGTAGAGACACCAGAACTGTTCACAATATCCCAGGTGTGGAGACACCAGAACTGTCCATAATATCCCAGGTGTAGAGACACCAGAACTGTCCACAATATCCCAGGTGTAGAGACACCAGAACTGTCCACAATATCCCAGGTGTAGAGACCAGAACTGTCCACAATATCCCAGGTGTAGAGACCAGAACTGTCCACAATATCCCAGGTGTAGAGACACCAGAACTGTCCACAATATCCCAGGTGTAGAGACACCAGAAATGTCCATAATATCCCAGGTGTAGAGACACCAGAACTGTCCACAATATCCCAGGTGTAGAGACACCGGAACTGTCCACAATATCCCAGGTGTAGAGAGACCAGAACTGTCCACAATATCCCAGGTGTAGAGAGACCAGAACTGTCCACAATATCCCAGGTGTAGAGAGACCAGAACTGTCCACAATATCCCAGGTGTAGAGACCAGAACTGTCCACAATATCCCAGGTGTAGAGACACCAGAACTGTCCACAATATCCCAGGTGTAGAGACACCAGATCTGTCCACAATATCCCAGGTGTAGAGACACCAGAACTGTCCACAATATCCCAGGTGTAGAGACACCAGAACTGTCCACAATATCCCAGGTGTAGAGAGACCAGAACTGTCCTCAATATCCCAGGTGTAGAGACACCAGAACTGTCCACAATATCGCAGGTGTAGAGACCAGAACTGTCCACAATATCCCAGGTGTAGAGACACCAGAACTGTCCACAATATCCCAGGTGTAGAGACCAGAACTGTCCACAATATCCCAGGTGTAGAGACCAGAACTGTCCACAATATCCCAGGTGTAGAGACCAGAACTGTCCACAATATCCCAGGTGTAGAGAGACCAGAACTATCCACAATATCCCAGGTGTAGAGACACCAGAACTGTCCACAATATCGCAGGTGTAGAGACCAGAACTGTCCACAATATCCCAGGTGTAGAGACCAGAACTGTCCACTATATCCCAGGTGTAGAGACCAGAACTGTCCACTATATCCCAGATGTAGAGACCAGAACTGTCCACAATATCCCAGGTGTAGAGACCAGAACTGTCCACAATATCCCAGGTGTAGAGACCAGAACTGTCCACAATATCCCAGGTGTAGACACCAGAATTGTCCACAATATCCCAGGTGTAGAGAGACCAGAACTGTCCACAATATCCCAGGTGTAGAGACACCAGAACTGTCCACAATATCCCAGGTGTAGAGACCAGAACTGTCCACAATATCCCAGCTGTAGAGACACCAGAACTGTCCACAATATCCCAGGTGTAGAGACCAGAACTGTCCACAATATCCCAGGTGTAGAGACACCAGAACTGTCCACAATATCCCAGGTGTAGAGACCAGAACTGTCCACAATATCGCAGGTGTAGAGACACCAGAACTGTCCACAATATCCCAGGTGTAGAGACACCAGAACTGTCCACAATATCCCAGGTGTAGAGACCAGAACTGTCCACAATATCCCAGGTGTAGAGACACCAGAACTGTCCACAATATCCCAGGTGTAGAGACACCAGAACTGTCCACAATATCCCAGGTGTAGAGACACCAGAACTGTCCACAATATCCCAGGTGTAGAGACACCAGAACTGTCCACAATATCCCAGGTGTAGAGACCAGAACTGTCCACAATATCCCAGGTGTAGAGACACCAGAACTGTCCACAATATCCCAGGTGTAGAGACCAGAACTGTCCACAATATCCCAGGTGTAGAGACACCAGAACTGTCCACAATATCCCAGGTGTAGAGATACCAGAACTGTCCTCAATATCCCAGGTGTAGAGACACCAGAACTGTCCACAATATCCCAGCTGTAGAGACACCAGAACTGTCCACAATATCCCAGGTGTAGAGACCAGAACTGTCCACAATATCCCAGGTGTAGAGACCAGAACTGTCCACAATATCCCAGGTGTAGAGACCAGAACTGTCCACAATATCCCAGGTGTAGAGACACCAGAACTGTCCACAATATCCCAGGTGTAGAGACCAGAACTGTCCACAATATCCCAGGTGTAGAGACACCAGAACTGTCCACTATATCCCAGGTGTAGAGACACCAGAACTGTCCACAAAATCCCAGGTGTAGAGAGACCAGAACTGTCCTCAATATCCCAGGTGTAGAGACACCAGAACTGTCCAGAATATCCTAGGAGTAGAGACACCAGAAATGTCCACAATATCCCAGGTGTAGAGACCAGAACTGTCCACAATATCCCAGGTGTAGAGACCAGAACTGTCCACAATATCCCAGGTGTAGATACACCAGAACTGTCCACAATATCCCAGGTGTAGACAGACCAGAACTGTCCACTATATCGCAGGTGTAGAGAGACCAGAACTGTCCACAATATCCCAGGTGTAGAGACACCAGAACTGTCCACAATATCCCAGGTGTAGAGACCAGAACTGTCCACAATATCCCAGGTGTAGAGACCAGAACTGTCCCCAATATCCCAGGTGTAGAGACACCAGAACTGTCCACAATATCCCAGGTGTAGAGACCAGAACTGTCCACAATATCCCAGGTGTAGAGACACCAGAACTGTCCACAATATCCCAGGTGTAGATACCAGAACTGACCACAATATCCCAGGTGTAGAGACCAGAACTGTCCACAATATCCCAGGTGTAGAGACACCAGAACTGTCCACAATATCCCAGCTGTAGAGACCAGAACTGTCCACAATATCCCAGGTGTAGAGACACCAGAACTGTCCACAATATCCCAGGTGTAGACACCTGAACTGTCCTCAATATCCCAGGTGTAGAGACACCAGAACTGTCCACAATATCCCAGGTGTAGAGACCAGAACTGTCCACAATATCCCAGCTGTAGAGACACCAGAACTGTCCACAATATCCCAGGTGTAGAGACACCAGAACTGTCCACACTATCCCAGGTGTAGAGAGACCAGAACTGTCCACAATATCCCAGGTGTAGAGACACCAGAACTGTCCACAATATCCCAGGTGTAGAGATACCAGAACTGTCCACAATATCCCAGGTGTAGAGACACCAGAACTGTCCACAATATCCCAGGTGTAGAGACACCAGAACTGTCCACAATATCCCAGGTGTAGAGACACCAGAACTGTCCACAGTATCCCAGGTGTAGAGACCAGAACTGTCCACAATATCCCAGGTGTAGAGACCAGAACTGTCCACAATATCCCAGGTGTAGAGACCAGAACTGTCCACAATATCCCAGGTGTAGAGACCAGAACTGTCCACAATATCCCAGGTGTAGAGACACCAGAACTGTCCACAATATCCCAGGTGTAGAGACACCAGAACTGTCCACAATATCCCAGGAGTAGAGACACCAGGACTGTCCACAATATCCCAGGTGTAGAGACACCAGAACTGTCCACAATATCCCAGGTGTAGAGACCAGAACTATCCACAATATCCCAGGTGTAGAGACCAGAACTGTCCACAATATCCCAGGTGTAGAGACCAGAACTGTCCACAATATCCCAGGTGTAGAGACCAGAACTGTCCACAATATCCCAGGTGTAGAGAGACCAGAACTGTCCACAATATCCCAGGTGTAGAGACACCAGAACTGTCCACAATATCCCAGGTGTAGAGACACCAGAGCTGTCCACAATATCCCAGGTGTAGAGACCAGAACTGTCCACAATATCCCAGGTGTAGAGACACCAGAACTGTCCACAATATCCCAGGTGTAGAGACCAGAACTGTCCACAATATCCCAGGTGTAGAGACACCAGAACTGTCCACAATATCGCAGGTGTAGAGACCAGAACTGTCCACAATATCCCAGGTGTAGAGACCAGAACTGTCCACTATATCCCAGGTGTAGAGACCAGAACTGTCCACTATATCCCAGGTGTAGAGACCAGAACTGTCCACAATATCCCAGGTGTAGAGACCAGAACTGTCCACAATATCCCAGGTGTAGAGACCAGAACTGTCCACAATATCCCAGGTGTAGACACCAGAATTGTCCACAATATCCCAGGTGTAGAGAGACCAGAACTGTCCACAATATCCCAGGTGTAGAGACACCAGAACTGTCCACAATATCCCAGGTGTAGAGACCAGAACTGTCCACAATATCCCAGCTGTAGAGACACCAGAACTGTCCACAATATCCCAGGTGTAGAGACCAGAACTGTCCACAATATCCCAGGTGTAGAGACACCAGAACTGTCCACAATATCCCAGGTGTAGAGACCAGAACTGTCCACAATATCGCAGGTGTAGAGACACCAGAACTGTCCACAATATCCCAGGTGTAGAGACACCAGAACTGTCCACAATATCCCAGGTGTAGAGACCAGAACTGTCCACAATATCCCAGGTGTAGAGACACCAGAACTGTCCACAATATCCCAGGTGTAGAGACACCAGAACTGTCCACAATATCCCAGGTGTAGAGACACCAGAACTGTCCACAATATCCCAGGTGTAGAGACACCAGAACTGTCCACAATATCCCAGGTGTAGAGACCAGAACTGTCCACAATATCCCAGGTGTAGAGACACCAGAACTGTCCACAATATCCCAGGTGTAGAGACCAGAACTGTCCACAATATCCCAGGTGTAGAGACACCAGAACTGTCCACAATATCCCAGGTGTAGAGATACCAGAACTGTCCTCAATATCCCAGGTGTAGAGACACCAGAACTGTCCACAATATCCCAGCTGTAGAGACACCAGAACTGTCCACAATATCCCAGGTGTAGAGACCAGAACTGTCCACAATATCCCAGGTGTAGAGACCAGAACTGTCCACAATATCCCAGGTGTAGAGACCAGAACTGTCCACAATATCCCAGGTGTAGAGACACCAGAACTGTCCACAATATCCCAGGTGTAGAGACCAGAACTGTCCACAATATCCCAGGTGTAGAGACACCAGAACTGTCCACTATATCCCAGGTGTAGAGACACCAGAACTGTCCACAAAATCCCAGGTGTAGAGAGACCAGAACTGTCCTCAATATCCCAGGTGTAGAGACACCAGAACTGTCCAGAATATCCTAGGAGTAGAGACACCAGAAATGTCCACAATATCCCAGGTGTAGAGACCAGAACTGTCCACAATATCCCAGGTGTAGAGACCAGAACTGTCCACAATATCCCAGGTGTAGATACACCAGAACTGTCCACAATATCCCAGGTGTAGACAGACCAGAACTGTCCACTATATCGCAGGTGTAGAGAGACCAGAACTGTCCACAATATCCCAGGTGTAGAGACACCAGAACTGTCCACAATATCCCAGGTGTAGAGACCAGAACTGTCCACAATATCCCAGGTGTAGAGACCAGAACTGTCCACAATATCCCAGGTGTAGAGACCAGAACTGTCCCCAATATCCCAGGTGTAGAGACACCAGAACTGTCCACAATATCCCAGGTGTAGAGACCAGAACTGTCCACAATATCCCAGGTGTAGAGACACCAGAACTGTCCACAATATCCCAGGTGTAGATACCAGAACTGACCACAATATCCCAGGTGTAGAGACCAGAACTGTCCACAATATCCCAGGTGTAGAGACACCAGAACTGTCCACAATATCCCAGCTGTAGAGACCAGAACTGTCCACAATATCCCAGGTGTAGAGACACCAGAACTGTCCACAATATCCCAGGTGTAGACACCTGAACTGTCCTCAATATCCCAGGTGTAGAGACACCAGAACTGTCCACAATATCCCAGGTGTAGAGACCAGAACTGTCCACAATATCCCAGGTGTAGAGACACCAGAACTGTCCACAATATCCCAGGTGTAGAGACACCAGAACTGTCCACACTATCCCAGGTGTAGAGAGACCAGAACTGTCCACAATATCCCAGGTGTAGAGACACCAGAACTGTCCACAATATCCCAGGTGTAGAGATACCAGAACTGTCCACAATATCCCAGGTGTAGAGACACCAGAACTGTCCACAATATCCCAGGTGTAGAGACACCAGAACTGTCCACAATATCCCAGGTGTAGAGACACCAGAACTGTCCACAGTATCCCAGGTGTAGAGACCAGAACTGTCCACAATATCCCAGGTGTAGAGACCAGAACTGTCCACAATATCCCAGGTGTAGAGACCAGAACTGTCCACAATATCCCAGGTGTAGAGACCAGAACTGTCCACAATATCCCAGGTGTAGAGACACCAGAACTGTCCACAATATCCCAGGTGTAGAGACACCAGAACTGTCCACAATATCCCAGGTGTAGAGAGACCAGAACTGTCCACAATATCCCAGGTGTAGACACCAGAACTGTCCACAATATCCCAGGTGTAGAGACCAGAACTGTCCACAATATCCCAGGTGTAGAGACACCAGAACTGTCCACAATCTCCCAGGTGTAGAGACACCAGAACTGTCCACAATATCCCAGGTGTAGAGACACCAGAACTGTCCACAATATCCCAGGTGTAGAGACACCAGAACTGTCCACAGTATCCCAGGTGTAGAGACCAGAACTGTCCACAATATCCCAGGTGTAGAGACACCAGAACTGTCCACAATATCCCAGGTGTAGAGACCAGAACTGTCCACAATATCCCAGGTGTAGAGACACCAGAACTGTCCACAATATCCCAGGTGTAGAGACCAGAACTGACCACAATATCCCAGGTGTAGAGACCAGGACTGTCCACAATATCCCAGGTGTAGAGACACCAGAACTGTCCACAATATCCCAGGTGTAGAGACCAGAACTGTCCACAATATCCCAGGTGTAGAGACACCAGAACTGTCCACAATATCCCAGGTGTAGAGACACCAGAACTGTCCACAATATCCCAGGTGTAGAGACCAGAACTGTCCACAATATCCCAGGTGTAGAGACACCAGAACTGTCCACAATATCCCAGGTGTAGAGACACCAGAACTGTCCACAATATCCCAGGTGTAGAGACCAGAACTGACCACAATATCCCAGGTGTAGAGACCAGAACTGTCCACAATATCCCAGGTGTAGAGACCAGAACTGTCCACAATATCCCAGGTGTAGAGACACCAGAACTGTCCACAATATCCCAGGTGTAGAGACACCAGAACTGTCCACAATATCCCAGGTGTAGAGACACCAGAACTGTCCACAATATCCCAGGTGTGGAGACACCAGAACTGTCCACAATATCCCAGGTGTAGAGACCAGAACTGTTCACAATATCCCAGGTGTAGAGACACCAGAACTGTTCACAATATCCCAGGTGTGGAGACACCAGAACTGTCCATAATATCCCAGGTGTAGAGACACCAGAACTGTCCACAATATCCCAGGTGTAGAGACACCAGAACTGTCCACAATATCCCAGGTGTAGAGACCAGAACTGTCCACAATATCCCAGGTGTAGAGACCAGAACTGTCCACAATATCCCAGGTGTAGAGACACCAGAACTGTCCACAATATCCCAGGTGTAGAGACACCAGAAATGTCCATAATATCCCAGGTGTAGAGACACCAGAACTGTCCACAATATCCCAGGTGTAGAGACACCGGAACTGTCCACAATATCCCAGGTGTAGAGAGACCAGAACTGTCCACAATATCCCAGGTGTAGAGAGACCAGAACTGTCCACAATATCCCAGGTGTAGAGAGACCAGAACTGTCCACAATATCCCAGGTGTAGAGACCAGAACTGTCCACAATATCCCAGGTGTAGAGACACCAGAACTGTCCACAATATCCCAGGTGTAGAGACACCAGATCTGTCCACAATATCCCAGGTGTAGAGACACCAGAACTGTCCACAATATCCCAGGTGTAGAGACACCAGAACTGTCCACAATATCCCAGGTGTAGAGAGACCAGAACTGTCCTCAATATCCCAGGTGTAGAGACACCAGAACTGTCCACAATATCGCAGGTGTAGAGACCAGAACTGTCCACAATATCCCAGGTGTAGAGACACCAGAACTGTCCACAATATCCCAGGTGTAGAGACCAGAACTGTCCACAATATCCCAGGTGTAGAGACCAGAACTGTCCACAATATCCCAGGTGTAGAGACCAGAACTGTCCACAATATCCCAGGTGTAGAGAGACCAGAACTATCCACAATATCCCAGGTGTAGAGACACCAGAACTGTCCACAATATCGCAGGTGTAGAGACCAGAACTGTCCACAATATCCCAGGTGTAGAGACCAGAACTGTCCACTATATCCCAGGTGTAGAGACCAGAACTGTCCACTATATCCCAGATGTAGAGACCAGAACTGTCCACAATATCCCAGGTGTAGAGACCAGAACTGTCCACAATATCCCAGGTGTAGAGACCAGAACTGTCCACAATATCCCAGGTGTAGACACCAGAATTGTCCACAATATCCCAGGTGTAGAGAGACCAGAACTGTCCACAATATCCCAGGTGTAGAGACACCAGAACTGTCCACAATATCCCAGGTGTAGAGACCAGAACTGTCCACAATATCCCAGCTGTAGAGACACCAGAACTGTCCACAATATCCCAGGTGTAGAGACCAGAACTGTCCACAATATCCCAGGTGTAGAGACACCAGAACTGTCCACAATATCCCAGGTGTAGAGACCAGAACTGTCCACAATATCGCAGGTGTAGAGACACCAGAACTGTCCACAATATCCCAGGTGTAGAGACACCAGAACTGTCCACAATATCCCAGGTGTAGAGACCAGAACTGTCCACAATATCCCAGGTGTAGAGACACCAGAACTGTCCACAATATCCCAGGTGTAGAGACACCAGAACTGTCCACAATATCCCAGGTGTAGAGACACCAGAACTGTCCACAATATCCCAGGTGTAGAGACACCAGAACTGTCCACAATATCCCAGGTGTAGAGACCAGAACTGTCCACAATATCCCAGGTGTAGAGACACCAGAACTGTCCACAATATCCCAGGTGTAGAGACCAGAACTGTCCACAATATCCCAGGTGTAGAGACACCAGAACTGTCCACAATATCCCAGGTGTAGAGATACCAGAACTGTCCTCAATATCCCAGGTGTAGAGACACCAGAACTGTCCACAATATCCCAGCTGTAGAGACACCAGAACTGTCCACAATATCCCAGGTGTAGAGACCAGAACTGTCCACAATATCCCAGGTGTAGAGACCAGAACTGTCCACAATATCCCAGGTGTAGAGACCAGAACTGTCCACAATATCCCAGGTGTAGAGACACCAGAACTGTCCACAATATCCCAGGTGTAGAGACCAGAACTGTCCACAATATCCCAGGTGTAGAGACACCAGAACTGTCCACTATATCCCAGGTGTAGAGACACCAGAACTGTCCACAAAATCCCAGGTGTAGAGAGACCAGAACTGTCCTCAATATCCCAGGTGTAGAGACACCAGAACTGTCCAGAATATCCTAGGAGTAGAGACACCAGAAATGTCCACAATATCCCAGGTGTAGAGACCAGAACTGTCCACAATATCCCAGGTGTAGAGACCAGAACTGTCCACAATATCCCAGGTGTAGATACACCAGAACTGTCCACAATATCCCAGGTGTAGACAGACCAGAACTGTCCACTATATCGCAGGTGTAGAGAGACCAGAACTGTCCACAATATCCCAGGTGTAGAGACACCAGAACTGTCCACAATATCCCAGGTGTAGAGACCAGAACTGTCCACAATATCCCAGGTGTAGAGACCAGAACTGTCCCCAATATCCCAGGTGTAGAGACACCAGAACTGTCCACAATATCCCAGGTGTAGAGACCAGAACTGTCCACAATATCCCAGGTGTAGAGACACCAGAACTGTCCACAATATCCCAGGTGTAGATACCAGAACTGACCACAATATCCCAGGTGTAGAGACCAGAACTGTCCACAATATCCCAGGTGTAGAGACACCAGAACTGTCCACAATATCCCAGCTGTAGAGACCAGAACTGTCCACAATATCCCAGGTGTAGAGACACCAGAACTGTCCACAATATCCCAGGTGTAGACACCTGAACTGTCCTCAATATCCCAGGTGTAGAGACACCAGAACTGTCCACAATATCCCAGGTGTAGAGACCAGAACTGTCCACAATATCCCAGCTGTAGAGACACCAGAACTGTCCACAATATCCCAGGTGTAGAGACACCAGAACTGTCCACACTATCCCAGGTGTAGAGAGACCAGAACTGTCCACAATATCCCAGGTGTAGAGACACCAGAACTGTCCACAATATCCCAGGTGTAGAGATACCAGAACTGTCCACAATATCCCAGGTGTAGAGACACCAGAACTGTCCACAATATCCCAGGTGTAGAGACACCAGAACTGTCCACAATATCCCAGGTGTAGAGACACCAGAACTGTCCACAGTATCCCAGGTGTAGAGACCAGAACTGTCCACAATATCCCAGGTGTAGAGACCAGAACTGTCCACAATATCCCAGGTGTAGAGACCAGAACTGTCCACAATATCCCAGGTGTAGAGACCAGAACTGTCCACAATATCCCAGGTGTAGAGACACCAGAACTGTCCACAATATCCCAGGTGTAGAGACACCAGAACTGTCCACAATATCCCAGGAGTAGAGACACCAGGACTGTCCACAATATCCCAGGTGTAGAGACACCAGAACTGTCCACAATATCCCAGGTGTAGAGACCAGAACTATCCACAATATCCCAGGTGTAGAGACCAGAACTGTCCACAATATCCCAGGTGTAGAGACCAGAACTGTCCACAATATCCCAGGTGTAGAGACCAGAACTGTCCACAATATCCCAGGTGTAGAGAGACCAGAACTGTCCACAATATCCCAGGTGTAGAGACACCAGAACTGTCCACAATATCCCAGGTGTAGAGACACCAGAGCTGTCCACAATATCCCAGGTGTAGAGACCAGAACTGTCCACAATATCCCAGGTGTAGAGACACCAGAACTGTCCACAATATCCCAGGTGTAGAGACCAGAACTGTCCACAATATCCCAGGTGTAGAGACCAGAACTGTCCACAATATCCCAGGTGTAGAGACACCAGAACTGTCCACAATATCCCAGGTGTAGAGACACCAGAACTGTCCACAATATCCCAGGTGTAGAGACACCAGAACTGTCCACAATATCCCAGGTGTAGAGACCAGAACTGTCCACAATATCCCAGGTGTAGAGACACCAGAACTGTCCATAATACCCCAGGTGTAGAGACCAGAACTGTCCACAATATCCCAGGTGTGGAGAGACCAGAACTGTCCACAATATCCCAGGTGTAGAGACACCAGAACTGTCCACAATATCCCAGGTGTAGAGACACCAGAACTGTCCACAATATCCCAGGAGTAGAGACACCAGAACTGTCCACAATATCCCAGGAGTAGAGACCAGAACTGTCCACAATATCCCAGGTGTAGAGACACCAGAACTGTCCACAATATCCCAGGTGTAGAGACCAGAACTGTCCACAATATCCCAGGTGTAGAGACACCAGAACTGTCCACAATATCCCAGGTGTAGAGACCAGAACTGTCCACAATATCCCAGGTGTAGAGACACCAGAACTGTCCACAATATCCCAGGTGTAGAGACACCAGAACTGTCCACAATATCCCAGGTGTAGAGACCAGAACTGTCCACAATATCCCAGGTGTAGAGACACCAGAACTGTCCACAATATCCCAGGTGTAGAGACCAGAACTATCCACAATATCCCAGGTGTAGAGACCAGAACTGTCCACAATATCCCAGGTGTAGAGACACCAGAACTGTCCACTATATCCCAGGTGTAGAGACACCAGAACTGTCCACAATATCCCAGGAGTAGAGACACCAGAAATGTCCACAATATCCCAGGTGTAGAGACCAGAACTGTCCACAATATCCCAGGTGTAGAGACACCAGAACTGTCCAGAATATCCCAGGAGTAGAGACACCAGAAATGTCCACAATATCCCAGGTGTAGAGACCAGAACTGTCCACAATATCCCAGGTGTAGAGACCAGAACTGTCCACAATATCCCAGGTGTAGATACACCAGAACTGTCCACAATATCCCAGGTGTAGAGACACCAGAACTGTCCACAATATCCCAGGTGTAGAGAGACCAGAACTGTCCACTATATCGCAGGTGTAGAGACCAGAACTGTCCACAATATCCCAGGTGTAGAGACACCAGAACTGTCCACAATATCCCAGGTGTAGAGACACCAGAACTGTCCACAATATCCCAGGTGTAGAGAGACCAGAACTGTCCACAATATCCCAGGTGTAGAGACACCAGAACTGTCCACAATATCCCAGCTGTAGAGACCAGAACTGTCCACAATATCCCAGGTGTAGAGACACCAGAACTGTCCACAATATCCCAGGTGTAGAGACACCAGAACTGTCCACAATATCCCAGGTGTAGAGACACCAGAACTGTCCACAATATCCCAGGAGTAGAGACACCAGGACTGTCCACAATATCCCAGGTGTAGAGACACCAGAACTGTCCACAATATCCCA